>NC_053028.1:278724226-278856295 GCF_003073215.2 Triticum urartu
TGCCTCGACACGTGGGAGATATAGCCGCATCGAGGGCGTTACACAAGATGCTCGTGCATTGATACGGAACATCAATATGCATTCTTTTACAAAACACCTATTATGATTGACCCATGCAGGAGTAATCCCATGTGCAAAAACTAATGATATCTCAAGAATTTTATCGGAAAACTGGTATCTCGACAATTTCATCGAAAAAATGAAAGATGAGAGATAAGGTGAGGAGGAGTGGAGCGTGGTGGTGACTGGTGGTCGGACGGGCGGAGGCATGGGGATGGACGACGCCGGCAGGAGGCAGCGGCCACCATGCTAGATTGTTCCAGAGACTTCCTTTTTTAATTACTCAGCAATGAGGTTGTGGGAGATAAGGACGATGAACGAGGTAAGGCCTTGTCTGTAAATGTGGAAAGAGGTGCGGGTATCTTTTGTAAAATTGTCATAGTTTGCTTTCTATCCGTCAGATATAGATCAGACGGTCTATATTACAAGATGGCAAACACACCATCATCACCAACTCGTTTTTTATAAGAGTAGAGATGATAAGTTTTCTAACTACTAAAGTAAAGTGGAATTTGTCCATGTTACACAAGTAAATTAAGGTGATTGCTTATCATACGGGTAAGGTTGAACGAAGGGTGGTAGGAACCAATGCTCCGCCTAGAGCATGTGTGTGTGTGATGGAGTCTTAGTGTGTGGAGGGGTGGTGTGTGTGTGTGTGTGTGATGCAGGGTCCTCGGTGGCGGATGTAATTTAAGTGTCCGTGGCTTCATCATAGTGTATAACAGGGGCCACCAATGAGGGGTGTGAGGGAGAAAGGGCCCGTAGAGAGGGAAGTGAAGGCGTGTGCGCGTGAGAGGAGTCGACATCGAGAGAACGTGTTTGTTCGAGAGACACCGAGGAAGACTACTATATATCGATGGTGCATGCAGGCGGGAAATAAATGAAGGGATGGACTTATTGGTTTCAGGGATATAGGGGAAGAGTGAGAGTGGGGGGGTAGCTAGAAGGAGATTGTTAAGTGTGAGTGTGTGTTTTACCCATCCAGGTGGAAGTTATGTGCACACAAGAAGAGAACGATTCGATGTGGCATTAGGGTTGAGGGTAATTAACTATGTATGGAGACATAGGAGACCTTGAACATGCATGTGCGAGAGGTATACATGTATACGTGGGATGTTTTTGTGCGCGCGCGAGCATGATCGAGATAAAAGAAAGAAGACATAAGTCATAAGATCAACGATATGGGAGAGATCGGTATGACAATATGCATGCATGTGAGAGTGCAGGGAAGAAGGCTCGATTATTGAGCATGTGTTTTTGTCTTTAAGAGATAGTGGCGTGGGCTGGAGCATGCATCTATGGCGAGCAGAGGGATTGAGACACAACGATTGTGCGAAAGAGATCAACCTATAAATGCATGTATGGAGAGACATATATAGTGTGGGTGATAGGAAGCAAGAGTGCGTGCAAGAAAGAAATGTTGATGGAGAAACTACAGATAGATACAGAGATAGAGATGCTAGATAGAGGGACATCGGCTAGTTTGAATGTTGGAAATGACCGTCGGGTGGTTCAGAGGGTGAAGTTATGTGTGTGAGAGAGAAAGATAAAATGAGGGCACTTGACTGCATGTAGAGAGAAACTTATATAGTGTGCATGATAGGAAGCAAGGGTGAGGGTGAGAAAGAAGGTTGATGGAGAAACAGATAAATAGAAAGATAAAGATGCTAGCTAGTGTGTGTTGGAGATAGGAGTCGAGTGGATTAGAAGGCTGAGTTATGTGCATGGGTGTGAGAGAGATAGAGAGAGAGTGTGCGTGTGAGTCACATACAAACAAATATCAGAGAGAAATAAGATCCCGAGAGACGGAGTTTTGTGTCTGTGGGAGAGAAAGATATTTCACAATGAGAGTGATAGCTAGAGAGACATATGAGGGAACGCAAGATATCTCTTGGGAAAGAGAGTGTGTGTGTGCAACATACAAGAGAATGGTGGAGAGATATGAGACCCTAGGAGACAGAGTTTGTGTTTGTGTGTGAGAAAGGGGTATTTAAGAGGAAGAGTCGTAGCTTCTCATATCTAAGGAGCGAAAGACATCTCTGTGTGACAGGAGGTGTGCGAGTGGCACACAGGGGAATAGTAGAGAGAAATGAGACCCCGGGAGATGAAGTTTTTGTTTGTGTGAGAGAAAGAGATTTCACATGGAGAATCATAGTTAGAGACACGAGAGATACCCGAGAGGCGATGAACGTGTATAGGTCTCGAGAGATACTCCTATATAAGCATGAGTTATAGCTATATGAGACGAATATCTGGATTAAAGGAGATTCAAATATTTAAACTGGAGATCACGACATCGATAATATCATAATGCAAATTGGTGTATGAACCATCCATATTCATTTGAATTTGGTGACACGTGTAATGTTATATAGTTTATCAATATTAGTGATCCATAGATTCTTTAGTTAGAGACAATGCATGACTTATACGCAATTAATGTCTAAACGGGATTACACTATATGTTGCGTGTGTGAAACACATTATACATGTTTGAGAACTAAAAAAACCGCATGAAACACACATTAATTGGAGACATTTAGCGAGGAATGCATACATTGTATTTCAACATAAAGTAGTTTCAAATATTTGGAAATCCAAATTAAGATGGATACAGCCTTACGAATCTGAGATCATGCCATTTATAAACCATATTTATGTATAAAGGGTGTTGTGCTTTTGAAAGTGTATATAAAAATGATGTATATAGAATTTTGTTCCAATCGCAAATGGATCCTGCCTGAACAAAAATAGAATACAAACTGGATTCAAATTGAATTTTGTTCCGTCATATCGGTGTTATGTTCCCGGATTGTTGCGTCCCTTACGCGGTTGGGCTATAATGGGAACCCCTTGATAGTTCGCCTTGATTAAAGCTTTTCCAGCAATGCCCAACATTGGTTTTATCATTTGCCGCCTACCCCCTTTTCCTTTGGGTTTCCGGAGCCCGAGGGTCATCTTTGTTTTAGCCCCCCACGGGCCAGTGCTCCTCTGAGTGTTGGTCCGAACTAGAGCCCTGTGCAGCGCCACCTCGGGGAAACTCAAGGGCTGGTTTTAGTTGTACGGATTGCTCATCTGAGTGTGCCCTGAGAAAGAGATATGTGCAGCTCCTATCGGGATTTGTCGGCACATTCGGGCGGTGTTGCTGGACTTGTTTTAACCTGTTGAATTATCTTGTTGTACCGAGATACCGAGTCTGATCGGTGTGTCTTGGGTGGAGGTTTATTCCTTCGTTGACCGTGAGAGCTTGTTATGGGCTAAGTTGGGACTCCCCTGCAGGGATTGATCTTTCGAAAGCCGAGCCCGCGGTTATGGGCAGATGGGAATTTGTGAATGTCTGGTTGTAGATAACTTCAACTAAACTTAATTAAAAATGAATCAACCGTGTGTGTTACCGTGATGGCCCATTCTCGGCGGAGTCCGGGAAGTGGACACGGTGTTAGAGTTATGCTTGCGCAGGATGTTCCTTTAGCTTCTCGCTCGTGCTTCGCCTTCTCTTCTCGCTCTCATTTGCGTATAAGTTAGCCACCATATATGCTAGTCGCTTGCTGCAGCTCCACTTATATTGGCGTACCTG
This sequence comes from Triticum urartu, assembly GCF_003073215.2. Classification (NCBI taxonomy): domain Eukaryota; kingdom Viridiplantae; phylum Streptophyta; class Magnoliopsida; order Poales; family Poaceae; genus Triticum; species Triticum urartu. The sequence continues at coordinate 278,727,864 of NC_053028.1, forward strand.
TCCTATAAGCTTAAATAGTCTTGATCGCGTGGGTGTGAGATTGCTGAGTCCCTGTGGCTCACAGATACTACAACTCCAGATGCAGGTCTAGGTGTTTCTGCTACAGTTGACGATTATGAGCTCAAGTGGGAGTTCGACGAGGACTCTCAGCGATACTACGTGTCCTTTCCGGATGATCGGTAGTGGTGCCTAGTTGGGGTTATCGATTCAGGGCCTTGTCGCATGTTGGGGGTCTTTTCTATTTTGGCACCATAGTCGGTTCATGAGTGATTTGTATGATGGATGTTCTTTATGTACTTTGATGTGACGTGGCGAGTGTAAGCCAACTATGTACCTCCCCTTTATATTATTTATGTACATGGGATGTGTGATGATTTCCTGACTTGCGACATTGCTTTCAATGCGGTTATGCCTCTAAGTCATGCCTCAACACGTGGGAGATATAGCCGCATCGAGGGCGTTACAAGTTGGTAATCAGAGCCTTCCCCGACATTAGGAGCCCCCATTGCTTGATCGTTTTTAGCAGCCGAGTTGTGTCTAGAAAAATGTTTTTAGTCCTTAGGAATTATATATCGGAGAGCTTAGGAATTCTTTTTACTTCCCAGTCTCCTGATCGCTCTGGTAAGGCATCCTGACGTAGAGTTTTGACTCTTCTCTTCTCAAATTTCACAAAAAAAAATTTAGGATCACGCGAGTATCTTGGTTTTGTTCCGATGGTTTTGTGACGAGAACATTGTTCTTGGTGCCTCCTGTCTTTATGGGTTGTGGCAGTGTCCTGGGGAGTTGAGCTCCGAGGTGTTGTCGTCACAATTTTATCGTTGCAATTCTGGTATACTTGAGATATGTGCGCGACATCGAAAATCTCCTTTATGCAGTTCGTTGGTGAGATAACCTCGACGCCACCCAGTACTGGGGCGGGAGTTCGGGAGTATCGCCATAACTTGTATAACGGATGCTTTTCGAAGGTTGAGATAGATTGTTTCCGAAGGTTTCTTGGTTATGTGTTGAAGGATGGATACAGCTGGATGTAGGATTGCCAGCTTGAGTGAGATATTATGCTCCCCTGTATCCCCAACACCTGATTGCATAACCGGGAAAATTTCGGGAATTTCATAGGTGGGAATTCAAGTAGCCTTAGGATATCTTTCCGACAGATGTATGATATGAAATTGGGGTTCGACGTCTAGTGGTTCGCCTATTCACGGTCGATTTTACAGTGGTCTCGTTGTGTCTTAAAGAGTCCTAGGCTATGCTGACTCGGGGACGCTTCGTATGTCATGTGCACTGCCTTGTACATGATGGTGCTGTACGATCGAGCCCGTGTAGGTCCCACCACGAAAACTTCGGACGAAATTTCTATCATGTATTTGTTCCGGCTTATTCCGCAAGCCAACCCTCGGTTTTATTTCGAGTTGTGGCATTCGTTTTGCTTCGACGTCATATGTTGATTCCATCCCTCGTTGTTGTACCCCTTCTACCTGATTCTTCGTGGCTTCGCAATTTAAAAATATGTGACCACTTCAAGAGAAGTGCATTCGTTCATTTTGTTCGGATGTGAAGACTTTATTTTGCAATTTTCATTCCGTTGGATTCAGCTTCAATATTTGTCTATTTGTGTGCCAATGGTGGTCAACCTGTTCAGGATGGCTCCTCCAACGCGCACGACTCCGAATCCTGACCCGCCTCCACCTCCGCCTCCTCCGGAAGCATGGCAAGCTCTGATGGCCGCTACTAATGCAAACACACAGTTGATCATGCAAATCCTCCAAGAGCGCAATCAAGGCAGTCAAGGGAATCAAGGCAGCAATCAGAACCATTTTGCTACTCTGAACTAGTTCCTCGCAAATAGTCCAAAGACGTTCAGCAATTTTGTTGAGGCTACCGATGCTGACGATTGGCTAGTGGATCTGGGCAAGCATTTTGAATGCAGCAACGTCAGGCCTGAAGATTTCGTCAAGTTCGCTTCTTTCCAGCTCAAAGATCAGGCTGCAGAGTGGTTTCACCAGTACAAGGATTCCAGAGGTGGACGTGTGATCACTTGGGATGATTTCCATCAAGATTTCCACGCTCATCACATTCCTCAAAGTGTGGTTGAAAGTAAGCGTCAGGAATTCCGCAATCTGAAGCAAGGCTCTTTGTGTGTCTATGACTACAACAAGTTGTTCCAGAAGCTCGCCCGTTTTGCCAAGCAGGATGTTCCTGATGAGAAGAGCATGATCTATCAGTTCAGAGGTGGTCTTCGTGAGGAAATTCAGCTCGCTCTTGTCCTCTTCGAGCCGTTGAGATACGATGAGTTCTACAACATGGCACTGAAACAAGAGGCTGCTCAGTTGAGGTGTGATGCTTCCAGGAAGCGTGCCAGAGATGTTACTCCGTCTTCCTCTACTCAAGTGGCCAAGCAGCAGAAGTATTGGCTTCCTCCTCCTCCGTTCCGTCAGCCATACCAGCAGAAGAGCAAAGGTGACAGTGGTTCTTCCCACCCACCCAACCCAGGCTTTCAGAACAAGACTTCGTCTCAAGCTCCAAGATCGAGTGCTCCGTATCACCGTCCGCTTTCAGAGGTCACGTGCAACAAGTGCCAACAGAAGGGTCACTATGCCAACAAGTGTACCAACCAGAGGCGTCTTCCTCCTCCTCCTCCTGTCAGATCGGCAAGTACAGCTATGGTCAAGCATAATACCAAGCATGCCAAGGTCAATATGGTGAATGCAGCTCAGGTAGAGGATTCTTCAGATGTGATCATGGGTAACCTTCCTGTTAATGATATTCTTGCAAAAGTTCTTTTTGACACTGGTGCATCGCATTGTTTCATCTCGAGACCTTTTGCTTCCAAGCATGATTTTGTTACTCAAATGTTGCCGAGACCGTTGTCTATTGACTCTCCGGCCAGCCTCTTGACATCTCGAGTGTGTGTTCCGGATGTTACTCTCACTTTGGGCGACTGCAAGTTTCTCTCTTCTCCGGTGGTTCTTGGCAATTCTGACATTGATCTTATTCTTGGGATGGACTGGCTCTCTAAACACAAGGCTCACCTCGATTGTGCTGCCAAGAAGATTCAATTGACTCATTCGTCTGAGGATGTAATTGTCTTTGCTGCTCGGGTTAATACCATCTGTCTGTTTTCTCTCAATGAGAAGGGTGAATTGGATGCCATCTCTGAAATTCCAGTCGTTTGCGAGTATCAAGACGTTTTTCCAGAAGAACTCCCAGGGATGCCTCCAAACTGGCCGGTTGAATTTGTTATTGAACTTGAGCCCGGTACGGAACCTATGTGCAAACGTCCCTACAAGCTCGGCCCCGAAGAGTTGAAGGAGTTGAAGAAACAACTCGATGAGAAAGAAAGATTGGGTCTCATCCGGCCTAGTACTTCTCCGTGGGGTTGTGGTGTTCTTTTTGTGAAGAAGAAGGATGGATCGAGTCGACTTTGTGTTGATTACCGTCCAGTGAACAAGAAGACCATCAAGAACAAATACCCACTTCCCAACATCAATGAGCTGTTCGAACAACTCAAGGGTGCCCAAGTATTCTCCAAGCTTGATCTCCGTATGGGTTATCACCAGATTCATATTCGTGAGCAAGATAATCCCAAGACGGCGTTCAGAACAAGCTTTGGTTCATATGAATACACCGTCATGTCTTTTGGCCTCGCCAACGCTCCTCCGACGTTCTCTCGCATGATGAACTTCATCTTCAACCCCTACACCAATGACTTCGTTTTGGTCTATCTCGACGACATTCTGGTTTTCTCGAAGAATAAGGAAGATCAAGCCAAGCACTTGCGTTTGGTTCTTGACAAGCTCTGGGAACATCAGTTCTACGCCAAGTTCTCCAAGTGTGAATTTTGGCTCGATGAAGTTCTTTATCTTGGTCATATCATCTCTGCCAAGGGCATTTCCGTGAATCCTGAGAAGGTGTCCGCAATTGTGAATTGGGAACCTCCTCAGAACGTGAAGCAACTCCGCAGTTTCCTCGGTCTCGCAAGCTATTCCAGAAGATTCGTTGAAAACTTTTCTAAGATCGCCAAGCCTCTCTCAAATCTCCTTCAGAAGCACGTCAAGTACGTTTGGTCTCCGGAGTGTGATATTGCTTTCAACACTTTGAAAGAGAAGTTGATCACTGCTCCAGTTCTGACTCCGCCTGATGAAACCAAGCCGTACGAGGTCTTTTGTGATGCCTCTCTCCAAGATCTCGGTGCTGTACTGATGCAAGAGAAGAAAGTTGTTGCTTATACCTCTCGCCAGTTGAAGCCTAATGAGAAGAACTACCCCACTCATGATCTCGAGTTGGCGGCAGTTGTGCACGCTTTGTTGACTTGGAGACATCTTCTATTGGGAAGAAAAGTGGACATTTTCACTGAGCACAAGAGTCTCAAGTACATCTTCACTCAGCCTAATCTCAACATCAGGCAAACTCGATGGGTCGAAATGATTCAAGAGTACAATCCGAGTATTGAGTATACTCCAGGCAAGGCTAATGTGATTGCTGACGCTTTGAGCAGAAAAGCATATTGCAAAAGTCTGATTCTCATGCCCTATCAACCCGAGCTTTGTGAAGCTTTTCGCAAGCTGAATCTTCAAATTGTTCCTCAAGGTTTCCTCGCCAACCTTCAAGTTTCTCCTACCTTGGAAGACCAGATTCGCCAAGCCCAGCTTCTTGATGCTATGGTGAAAAAGGTGAAGATTGGTATTGCAAAGAGTCAGTCCAAGTACAAGTGTTACCGACTTGATGACAAGGACACTCTCTTCTTCGAGGATCGAATTGTTGTGCCCAAAGGTGAACTTCGTAAAGTGATCATGAACGAGGCTCACAACTCTCTCCTCTCCATCCACCCTGGTAGTACGAAGATGTATCAGGATCTCAAGCAAGCTTATTGGTGGACTCGAATGAAGCGTGAGATCGCTCAATTCGTGAACGAGTGTGATGTCTGCAGAAGAGTGAAGGCAGAACACCAAAGGCCAGCATGCCTCCTCCAACCTCTTGCCATTCCAGAATGGAAGTTTGACCACATCGAAATGGACTTCGTGACTGGGTTTCCAAAGTCCAAGCGTGGCAATGATGCTATATTCGTCGTCATCGACAAGCTCACCAAAGTGGCTCACTTTCTGCCTATCAAAGAGTCGATCACTGCAACTCAATTGGCGGAACTCTATACCTCTCGCATTGTCTCTCTGCACGGTATTCCTCAAGTGATATCTTCAGACCGTGGTAGCATGTTTACCTCCAAGTTTTGGGATTCTTTTCAGAAGGCCATGGGCACCAGCATCCGCTTCAGCACTGCTTTCCATCCTCAAACGAGCGGTCATGTCGAGCGTGTCAACCAGATTCTCGAAGACATGCTCAGGGCTTGCGTAATTTCTTTCGGCATGAAGTGGGAGGACTGTCTTCCTTATGCTGAATTCTCATACAACAACAGCTTTCAAGCAAGTTCGGGCAAGGCCCCCTTTGAAATTCTATATGGTAGGAAGTGCCGTACCCCTCTCAACTGGTCTGAAACCGGTGAACGTCAGCTGCTGGGTAATGACCTGATCACAGAGGCAGAAGAAATGTGCAAGGTCATTCGTGATAACCTCAAAGCAGCCCAATCCCGCCAGAAGAGCTACTATGATAGTAAGCACCGTGATCTGGCTTTCGAGATCGGAGATCACGTTTACCTCCGCGTCTCTCCTATGAAAGGTATTCGTTGCTTCGGTATCAAAGGGAAGCTTGCCCCCAGATATGTCGGACCTTTCAAGATTGCTAGCAAGAGAGGCGACCTCGCCTATCAGCTCGAGCTTCCTTCAAACTTTGCCAATGTTCATGATGTGTTCCATGTCTCCCAACTCCGAAAGTGCTTCAAGACGCCTGAACGCACCATCAACTTCGAGGACATTGAGCTCCAAGAAGATCTCTCTTACCGTGAGCACCCAGTTGCCATTCTTGAAGAGACTGAACGGAGAACTCGCAACAAGTCAATTAAATTTCTCAAAGTCAAGTGGTCTCACCATTCCGATCGTGAAGCTACCTGGGAACGCGAGGATCACCTCCGTTCTGAGTACCCGGAGTTCTTTCAGTCCTAGATCTCGGGACGAGATCTTTTCATAGTGGTGGAGTGTTGTAACGCCCCAGATATACTTTCCATATTTGTATCCAATTCTTGCCGTCTCCGGCGCTAACTTATATTTATTTCTCAGGTTCGGGTCTTTGTCTCCGTGTGTTTTTTTTCTTTTTCGTGCATCTCTTATCATGTCATCTCGTGCATTGCATTTGCATACATGTTCATCTCATGCATTCGAGCATTTTCCCCGTTGTCCGTTTTGCATTCCGGCGCTTCGTTCTCCTCCGGTGGCCATTTCTAGCTTTCTTTTGTGTGTGGGGTTCAAACATTTCCGAACTGGACCGAGACTTGCCATGCGGCCTTGGTTTACTACCGGTAGACCGCCTGTCAAGTTTCGGGTCATTTGGACTTCGTTTGATACTCCAACGGTTAACCGAGGGACCGAAAAGGCCTCGTGTGTGTTGCAGCCCAACACCCCCAAATTTGTCCCAAAACCCACCAAACTCTGCTCCATGTCCTAGAGCGTTCGATCACGATCGCGTGGGCGAAAACCGTACCTCATTTGGACTCTCCTAGCTCCACTTATGCCTATTTAAACACCCCCCATTTCGGATCTCGTCTTCCTCCCCGTCCTCCTCCTAAAAAAACAGATCTCCCCGCGCCGACGGACGTGTCCGGCCCGCACCGGACAGCGTCCGCCACCGCCCGCCTCCGCCACGTGGCGCCGCCACGTCGCGCCCACATTGCCGGCGCCAGGCCCGGGAGGGCCATGGCTGGCCCCCGAGGCCCAGCCGGCTCGCCCCGCCGCCTGCCTCCTCTCGCCGCCGTCGCCTTCGGCCCTGGCGACCGGCGCCGCCGCGGGCCGCCTCTCCGGCCGCCGCACCTCGCCGGCGCGCGAGCCACCGCCGGCCGACCCCGCCGCCGCACCGCGCCTCCTCGCCGCGCCCCTCCACTGCCTCCTCGCCGGCGCCGCCCCCCGGCGACCTCCTCCACCGCCGGCGCACCCCGCAGCTCCGGCGAGCTCGAGCTCCGCCGCCGGCGCCGCCTCGGCTTCCGCGCCGCGATCCCTATCTGGATCCGGTCGCGTGAACAGTAAACCCTAACCCCCTATTTTTTTTCCAAGTCCTGAAAATTTTGATCCAAGTTGCTCTGTTCGAGGTCCCGTAACTTTGCAACTGTAGCACCGTTTTGGGCGTATGATATATCAAAATCTTCGACTCGACATGTGCATCGTTTCACTATATTGCACCATTTGCATTTGAGGTCATCTTGTTGCCCAAAATGCTGTTAGAAGGAGGCTTCGTGAGTTAAATTGCAGATCCGTTAGCTCATCATGCACTTTTGTCATTTTTGCCATGTTTAATTCGTGCATGATATGCCTGTGCCCCTTTGGGATGAATTGTTAAAAATTTTGTCTTATTTTCAGAGGTCCCACCCATGCATTTTTAGGATGTGTGTGTTGTCTTGTGCAAGCTTGCGAAGAGAGGTACCTGAGATTGCTGATTTCAGGGACTTAGTGATTTTCACTAAGTCTGGGATATTTTAGTTCATGATGCTATATGTCCAGCTTGTTTCCTAGTGATACGTGCCTCTTTTGAGGATGATCAGTAAGGGAGTTTTGATACTTATTTTATGCTCTATCCATCCATGTCTTTGTTTTCATATGTGGAGTGCCCTAGGTTGACTCAATCGAGCTCAACTTTTGCTTCGTTGTTAATCTGGGCAGATCGTCAACTTGTTTGCGATTTTGCCGATGCTACCGTTAGTGTTCCATGCATGCTATGCCTTTGTTCTTGCCATGTTTAGATAGCATATTGTGCCTTCTTACTTTTCATATGCTTTCCTTGCCATGACTTGCACCGTAGTGAGTGCATCGAGCTCGTTTACATGCCTTCGTGAGTTAAATTTCTGCATGTCTCAGTTTTCACTAAGTCTGAAAACTGATTGTGTTCGAGCTATGTTCGTGAGCTCGGTAGAGTATTTTGTGAACCCTTTTGGCCCAAGGTTACTTTGGGTTTTTTGTTAACCTTGTTGAGTACCTCCATGCCATGTTCTTACCTGTCATGTTCAGGTTTTGTATCATGTTGTTTTGCTGCTCCGAAGAGGGCTTCGTGATCTGAAATTTCAGGCTAGTGTTAATTTCACAAAGTCTGGAATCTGTTTTGCATATTCATTTTTTCCATGCTTGTTTGAACCCTCTTAATGGATGAATTTGCCTATGGCTCAGTGCTAGTGTTTTGTTAAGCATCTTGTGTACATCACTGACATGTATTTTTTTTTCATGTTTGGTGGCTGTAGCATGTTCATTTCATTGCATTTAGGAGCCTACTTGCTGTATATCGCAGATCCGGTGTTTCGTTAAAACGCTTCCATTTCCAAACCGTAACTCCGATTCCAATGATGTTTATATCGTTTTCAGGCGCATTCCCTCATCCAGCGGTGCGCCATTAGAATGTTTTTTTATTACAGTTCGAGCACAGGTTATATTGCACCTAACCCAATCCACATCAAAACCCGCCCACTAGCCCGACTGGTTAGCACGCAGCACACACACCAGGAGGTCCTGGGTTCGATTCCCAGGCTGTGCAATAATTGTTTTTTGCATTTTAAATGATGTTTGATATTTATTTGTGTTTAAATATATTCAAACTTGTTTAAATCATAACATCAATATTTTTTTATAAAAACAGTAATAAGTTTTTTAAAAATATGTTCAAATTTGTTAGTTGAAAATATCATCGGTGGTGGCGGTGGAGCGGGGGAGGGTGCGGGGGGTGCCCGTTGGCGGCGGTGGAGCGGGGGAGGGTGCGGGGGCGGGTGCTCGTCGGCGGCGGTGGAGGGGGATCGAGATCGAGTGTCCTCATGAATTCAAAAAGTGCCCGTGAAATTTAAAAATATTCATGATATCAAAAAGTGCCCATGAAATACAATCGAGAAATGAAGACTACGATTTAAATACAATCGATCTTAGCTAGCTATCTGTTCACAATCTTCTTGCCCTTCTTTTTCGCAAATGGAGTTCTTCTGTGGAACGGACGTCCTTTAGGTAGGGTGGTCCTACTTCTTGTGGTGTGTGCTGCTACTTCATTGTCGTCGTCATGTTCGATCTTCGGGAAGCCGTACTTGTCGAAGCCTAGCTCATTGACTACTCCATCCATTCCGATGATCTTCCTTTTGCCTCTCCTCACGACAACACGACTGGGCTTTGACGGGTCGGTAATGAAGAAGCATTGGTCCACTTGGGAAGCCAGTACCCATGGCTCATTTTCCGCGGTGACATTTGCGCCCGCGGTCTTGGATTTGGCTTCGGGTATAACCATGGTGGTGAAATACCGGTCTTCTTTTAGGACGCTCTTGGCCCATCTGACACGGAACATCGGGACCTTCTCTCCAATGTAGCTCAGCTCCCAGATCTCCTCGATCCTTCCGTAGTATCTGTCCTTGTTGTTACCGGTGTAGGATTGCATCGTTACCCCGGAGTTCTGATAACCATCGCTCTTCATGTCCTTGTTCTCGGTGTAGAATGTGTAGCCGTTGATATCGTACATCTCATAGGTCATCAGGTTGTGCTCGGCGCCCTGTGACAAGGCGAATATGAGTTGTTCTGATAACCATCTGCTTGAACCAACGCGTGAAACATGAGTTGTGCTCTTTGATTATATATTCGTCCGTCCTCTGTTGGCCTCGGTCATTGTACGTCTTCTCAATAAAGGTTTTGTTCTCTACCACCCAAGGATCGACCACGTCTATGTGTTGTAGCGCGACTAGGTTTGCTCTTTCAAAGTCGGCGAGTCAACCCTCGAAGTCGACATGCATTTCACGGCGACCCTCACGGTGACCCCATCCAGCGAGCCTGCCGAGGTGCCTGTTGACGGGCAGACCAACGGGGTTCTCGATGCGTGAACAGTAAACCCTAACCCCCGATTTTTTTTCTAAGTCCTGAAAATTTTGATCCAAGTTGCTCTGTTCGAGGTCCCGTAACTTTGCAACCGTAGCTCCGTTTTGGGCGTATGATATAACAAAATCTTCGCCTCGACATGTACATCGTTTCATTCCATTGCATCATTTGCATTTGAGGTCATCTTGTTGCCCAAAATGCTGTTAGAAGGAGGCTTCGTGAGTTAAATTGCAGATCCGTTAGCTCATCATGCACTTTTGTCATTTTTGCCATGTTTAATTCGTGCATGATATGCCTGTGCCCCTTTGGGATGAATTGTTAAAAATTTTGTCTTATTTTCAGAGGTCCCACCCATGCATTTTTAGGATGTGTGTGTTGTCTTGTGCAAGCTTGCGAAGAGAGGTACCTGAGATTGCTGATTTCAGGGACTTAGTGATTTTCACTAAGTCTGGGATATTTTAGTTCATGATGCTATATGTCCAGCTTGTTTCCTAGTGATACGTGCCTCTTTTGAGGATGATCAGTAAGGGAGTTTTGATACTTATTTTATGCTCTATCCATCCATGTCTTTGTTTTCATATGTGGAGTGCCCTAGGTTGAATCAATCGAGCTCAACTTTTGCTTCGTTGTTAATCTGGGCAGATCGTCAACTTGTTTGCGATTTTGCCGATGCTACCGTTAGTGTTCCATGCATGCTATGCCTTTGTTCTTGCCATGTGTAGATAGCATATTGTGCCTTCTTACTGTTCATATGCTTTCCTTGCCATGACTTGCACCGTCGTGAGTGCATCGAGCTCGTTTACATGCCTTCGTGAGTTAAATTTCTGCATGTCTCAGTTTTCACTAAGTCTGAAAACTGATTGTGTTCGAGCTATGTTCGTGAGCTCGGTAGAGTATTTTGTGGACCCTTTTGGCCCAAGGTTACTTTGGGTTTTTTGTTAACCTTGTTGAGTACCTCCATGCCATGTTCTTACCTGTCATGTTCAGGTTTTGTATCATGTTGTTTTTCTGCTCCGAAGAGGGCTTCGTGATCTGAAATTTCAGGCTAGTGTTAATTTCACAAAGTCTGGAATCTGTTTTGCATATTCATTTTTTCCATGCTTGTTTGAACCTCTTAATGGATGAATTTGCCTATGGCTCAGTGCCAGTGTTTTGTTAACCATCTTGTGTACATCACTGCCACGTATTTTGTTTTCATGTTTGGTGGCTGTAGCATGTTCATTTCGTTGCATTTAGGAGCCTACTTGCTGTATATCGCAGATCGGTTCGTTTCGTAAAATGCTCGCCATTTCCAAACCGTAGCTCCGATTCCTATGATCTTTATATCGTTTTCAGGAGATTTCTTCCCCTCTATCTAGTGGCCCACTTGGTCATCCAAGTTGAGGCCAGGTTCATGCATTTTCTGTAACGTCTTGCATTTTGCATCCCGCATCGCATCCCGCATTGCATAACATCTTTGCATATTATTGTTTGCCCTTGCACGTGGTTGATTGTATTCTTGTTGCTTGTTTGTGTTGTTTGGGTAGAGCCGGGAGACGAGTTCGCTAACGAGGAGCCGGTTGAGTTTGCTTTTGACGATCCAGTCAACTCTGACAGCTTTGCAGGCAAGATGATCATACCCTCGAAATCACTACTATCTTTGCTATGCTAGTTTGCTCGCTCTTTTGCTTTGCCACTGCTACGATGCCTACCACTTGCTTGTCAGCCTCCCAATTGCATGATTGAACCTCTAACCTACCATTGTCCTAGCAAACCGTTGATTGGCTATGTTACCGCTTTGCTCAGCCCTTCTTATAGCGTTGTTAGTTGCAGGTGAAGATTGGAGCCGTTCCTTGTTGGAACATTTATTTACTTGTTGGGATATCATTATATTGCTATGTTATCTTAATGCATCTATATACTTGGTAAAGGGTGGAAGGCTCGGCCTCTCGCCTAGTGTTTTGTTCCACTCTTGCCGCCCTAGTTTCCGTCATATCGGTGTTATGTTCCCGGATTGTTGCGTCCCTTACGCGGTTGGGCTATAATGGGAACCCCTTGATAGTTCGCCTTGATTAAAGCTTTTCCAGCAATGCCCAACATTGGTTTTATCATTTGCCGCCTACCCCCTTTTCCTTTGGGTTCCGGAGCCCGAGGGTCATCTTTATTTTAGCCCCCCACGGGCCAGTGCTCCTCTGAGTGTTGGTCCGAACTAGAGCCCTGTTCAGCGCCACCTCGGGGAAACTCAAGGGCTGGTTTTAGTTGTACGGATTGCTCATCTGAGTGTGCCCTAAGAAAGAGATATGTGCAGCTCCTATCGGGATTTGTCGGCACATTCAGGCGGTGTTGCTGGACTTGTTTTAACCTGTCGAATCATCTTGTTGTACCGAGATACCGAGTCTGATCGGTGTGTCTTGGGTGGAGGTCTATTCCTTCGTTGACCGTGAGAGCTTGTTATGGGCTAAGTTGGGACTCCCCTGCAGGGATTGATCTTTCGAAAGCCGCGCCCGCGGTTATGGGCAGATGGGAATTTGTTAATGTCCGGTTGTAGATAACTTTAACTAAACTTAATTAAAAATGAATCAACCGTGTGTGTTACCGTGATGGCCCCTTCTCGGCGGAGTCCGGGAAGTGGACACGGTGTTGGAGTTATGCTTGCGCAGGATGTTCCTTTAGCTTCTCGCTCGTGCTTCGCCTTCTCTTCTCGCTCTCATTTGCGTATAAGTTAGCCACCATATATGCTAGTCGCTTGCTGCAGCTCCACTTATATTGCCGTACCTGTCCTATAAGCTTAAATAGTCTTGATCGCGTGGGTGTGAGATTGCTGAGTCCCTGTGGCTCACAGATACTACAACTCCAGATGTAGGTCCAGGTGTTTCTGCTACAGTTGACGATTATGAGCTCAAGTGGGAGTTCGACGAGGACTCTCAGCGATACTACTTGTCCTTTCCGGATGATCAGTAGTGGTGACTAGTTGGGGTTATTGATTCAGGGCCTTGTCGCATGTTGGGGGTCTTTTCTATTTTGGCACCGTAGTCGGGCTATGAGTGATTTGTATGATGGATGTTATTTATGTACTTTGATGTGACGTGGCGAGTGTAAGCCAACTATGTACCTCCCTTTATATTATTTATGTACATGGGATCTGTGATGATTTCCTGACTTGCGACATTGCTTTCAATGCGGTTATGCCTCTAAGTCGTGCCTCGACACGTGGGAGATATAGCCGCATCGAGGGCGTTACACAAGATGCTCGTGCATTGATACGGAACATCAATATGCATTCTTTTACAAAACACCTATTATGATTGACCCATGCAGGAGTAATCCCATGTGCAAAAACTAATGATATCTCAAGAATTTTATCGGAAAACTGGTATCTCGACAATTTCATCGAAAAAATGAAAGATGAGAGATAAGGTGAGGAGGAGTGGAGCGTGGTGGTGACTGGTGGTCGGACGGGCGGAGGCATGGGGATGGACGACGCCGGCAGGAGGCAGCGGCCACCATGCTAGATTGTTCCAGAGACTTCCTTTTTTAATTACTCAGCAATGAGGTTGTGGGAGATAAGGAAGATGAACGAGGTAAGGCCTGGTCTATAAATGTGGAAAGAGGTGCGGGTATCTTTTGTAAAATTGTCATAGTTTGCTTTCTATCCGTCAGATATAGATCAGACGGTCTATATTACAAGATGGCAAACACACCATCATCACCAACTCGTTTTTTATAAGAGTAGAGATGATTAGTTTTCTAACTACTAAAGTAAAGTGGAATTTGTCCATGTTACACAAGTAAATTAAGGTGATTGCTTATCATACGGGTAAGGTTGAACGAAGGGTGGTAGGAACCAATGCTCCGCCTAGAGCATGTGTGTGTGTGATGGAGTCTTAGTGTGTGGAGGGGTGGTGTGTGTGTGTGTGTGTGATGCAGGGTCCTCGGTGGCGGATGTAATTTAAGTGTCCGTGGCTTCATCATAGTGTATAACAGGGGCCACCAATGAGGGGTGTGAGGGAGAAAGGGCCCGTAGAGAGGGAAGTGAAGGCGTGTGCGCGTGAGAGGAGTCGACATCGAGAGAACGTGTTTGTTCGAGAGACACCGAGGAAGACTACTATATATCGATGGTGCATGCAGGCGGGAAATAAATGAAGGGATGGACTTATTGGTTTCAGGGATATAGGGGAAGAGTGAGAGTGGGGGGGTAGCTAGAAGGAGATTGTTAAGTGTGAGTGTGTGTTTTACCCATCCAGGTGGAAGTTATGTGCACACAAGAAGAGAACGATTCGATGTGGCATTAGGGTTGAGGGTAATTAACTATGTATGGAGACATAGGAGACCTTGAACATGCATGTGCGAGAGGTATACATGTATACGTGGGATGTTTTTGTGCGCGCGCGAGCATGATCGAGATAAAAGAAAGAAGACATAAGTCATAAGATCAACGATATGGGAGAGATCGGTATGACAATATGCATGCATGTGAGAGTGCAGGGAAGAAGGCTCGATTATTGAGCATGTGTTTTTGTCTTTAAGAGATAGTGGCGTGGGCTGGAGCATGCATCTATGGCGAGCAGAGGGATTGAGACACAACGATTGTGCGAAAGAGATCAACCTATAAATGCATGTATGGAGAGACATATATAGTGTGGGTGATAGGAAGCAAGAGTGCGTGCAAGAAAGAAATGTTGATGGAGAAACTACAGATAGATACAGAGATAGAGATGCTAGATAGAGGGACATCGGCTAGTTTGAATGTTGGAAATGACCGTCGGGTGGTTCAGAGGGTGAAGTTATGTGTGTGAGAGAGAAAGATAAAATGAGGGCACTTGACTGCATGTAGAGAGAAACTTATATAGTGTGCATGATAGGAAGCAAGGGTGAGGGTGAGAAAGAAGGTTGATGGAGAAACAGATAAATAGAAAGATAAAGATGCTAGCTAGTGTGTGTTGGAGATAGGAGTCGAGTGGATCAGAAGGCTGAGTTATGTGCATGGGTGTGAGAGAGATAGAGAGAGAGTGTGCGTGTGAGTCACATAAAAACAAATATCAGAGAGAAATAAGATCCTGAGAGACGGAGTTTTGTGTCTGTGGGAGAGAAAGATATTTCACAATGAGAGTGATAGCTAGAGAGACATATGAGGGAACGCAAGATATCTCTTGGGAAAGAGAGAGTGTGTGTGCAACATACAAGAGAATGGTGGAGAGATATGAGACCCTAGGAGACAGAGTTTGTGTTTGTGTGTGAGAAAGGGGTATTTAAGAGGAAGAGTCGTAGCTTCTCATATCTAAGGAGCGAAAGACATCTCTGTGTGACAGGGGGTGTGCGAGTGGCACACAGGGGAATAGTAGAGAGAAATGAGACCCCGGGAGATGAAGTTTTTGTTTGTGTGAGAGAAAGAGATTTCACATGGAGAATCATGGTTAGAGACACGAGAGATACCCGAGAGGCGATGAACGTGTATAGGTCTAGAGAGATACTCCTATATAAGCATGAGTTATAGCTATATGAGATGAATATCTGGATTAAAGGAGATTCAAATATTTAAACTGGAGATCACGACATCGATAATATCATAATGCAAATTGGTGTATGAACCATGCATATTCATTTGAATTTGGGGACACGTGTAATGTTATATAGTTTATCAATATTAGTGATCCATAGATTCTTTAGTTAGAGACAATGCATGACTTATACGCATTTAATGTCTAAACGGGATTACACTATATGTTGCATGTGTGAAACACATTATACATGTTTGAGAACTAAAAAAACCGCATGAAACACACATTAATTGGAGACAGTTAGCGAGGAATGCATACATTGTATTTCAACATAAAGTGGTTTCAAATATTTGGAAATCCAAATTAAGATGGATACAACCTTATGAATCTGAGATCATGCCATTTATAAACCATATTTATGTATAAAGGGTGTTGTGCTTTTGAAAGTGTATATAAAAATGATGTATATAGAATTTTGTTCCAATCGCAAATGGATCCTGCCTGAACAAAAATAGAATATAAACTGGATTCAAATTGAGTTGGCACGGTAAACATGCACTCTTGCTCTGCAAAATTTGAATGAAACCAAAATCTATGAGATGGAAATTACTGCCTATCCCTGACACGCAAAGCCTATCGGCTCGATTTCTATAGGTTTCGATAGGGGTAGGTTTGTAATTTCACTCAAACGTGACATAACCGCCTCTCACCTGGATTCATAAATTGTGGGCGCCAAAACACAGTGTCTCCTCGGCCGAAATCGACTCCCTCCCTGATTCATACACAGTGGGTGCCAAAACAAACTCTCGTCGGCAAAATTTCGATGTATGCGAGATTAACGTCCTATCCCCAACCGACAAATATTGCTCTGATGTAGGAAATTTTAAACGGGGGCTAAGTTTGTAAATTTCCTCGCATTTGAGACAAGCGCACCCTGAACATAGGGCTGGACTAACGAGCAGCTCAGCTCGTTAAGCTCGTACTCATTAAGCTCGTGCTCGTCAAGGCTCGGCTTGTTAAGCTCGTTAAGATCAACGAGCAAAAAACCCTGCTCGACTCGCTCGTTTGAAGCTCGTTAAGCTCGTGAGTGCTCACGAGCGCTCGTTAATAGATTATAATGTGTTATGATATACATGATGAATGTGTAGGTATGGTTTTCAAGATGAAATATGGTGACTACAAAAAGAAATAAAGTAGTTTGTTGCCTCATATGTCGATTAGATTAAATAGATGGGCTGAGATGCTACAAAAAGTTTGTCACATAATATGAAAATGTGTGTTGTGTTGTTACTAACGAGCTTAACGAGCTACTCATGAAACTCGTTAGCTCGCTCGTTAAGCTCATTAAGCTTAACGAGCTAAAATCGATGATTGGCTCTGTTCATTAAGAAGCGAGCTACGAGCTTAACGAGCCGAACTATCAAGCGTTCATTAAGCTCGCGAGCTACGAGCTTTTGGTCCAGCCCTACCTGAAGACATGGTCCCCCCCTTCCTCTCTCCCTCCATTTCTCCATTCGTACTCCATGGGCGCCAAAACACCCTCTCCACCCCAGCCTCCTTCGTCCGCCACCCCATCCACCACCCTCCTCCACCACCATGCCGGAGCTGATACCCCGACGCCATCGGCCATTACAAGAGATTGACCTCTCTCATCCGTGGCTTCGGACCAGGATCCTTGCATCCTGTCCTCTTGCTTCATCCCCGCCGTCATCCACCTTGTCGGGGCCGCTCCTACGACCGTCTCGTCCACCGCGCCTTGCCGCCACCATCTACCCTCCTAAGTCTGCTTCCACGCCGCCGACAGCCATCGCTACCACAACACCGTCAAATTCTCAGCAGATGCATACATGGCGCTACACTAGAGGCGGTACTCTTTCGTATCTGCTAACTTATTTATCATAGCAAGAAAATAGATCACCACTGCTCTACTCTGATTTCTTGTCCATCACTTACTTGCTAGTTGAAAGCAAACATTGGTAGCAAAGTTGCCTTAGTCCGGTTTGCACCTTTAGATCCGCCATGGCACGCTCAACAGTACACTCGCAATGCTTATGGTTTCCCCCTTTTATATTCCACACTAGTTAAATGACAGTAGACTAAATTTCAAAATTGGGTCAGTCGATTTTTGAGAGCTCGCCAGAGTTCGCGGTTGCGAAGGAAGGGGCTCGGGTGGGTACGGTGGTTGTTGGGGCGGTGGTGGGTCTCGCCGAACAAAGAAAACTCAACATGGGTGGGGGTGGGAGCAGGTGGTTCGACCGGCGGCCCGTGCAATGTTCTGTATGCGAATAATCAGAGACGAGGAAGAAGAAGGGTTAGGAGACGTAGGATCTTCATCCAACTGCCTGAAATGTTCTACTGACCCAAATGACAAAAGTCATGCGACTTGCATGCAGACATGTAGAATATGCTTCCTCTTTTGTTCTTTAACATGTTCCTCTTCTGTTCTTCTTTTGTAAGCAAAGTATTTTCCTTGTTAGGAAGGGGAGCAGGGACATCTGCAGTCGACACCTCTATTGGGCCGGTTCTGCTAAATGATTTCGCACTTCGAGTTGGTCTGCCATAATACCCCGAAAATGGTGGGAGCCACGTGGTCTTTGATAGACTAAACTGATGGTAACAGTTGTGCGCCTTCAGATGAATAGAGCTGTCCTGTAGGTGATTGATAGGCTACATATTAGTAGCAGCAAAACCCTATGCTTTCCAGCTAGTTGCGCTTTCCGAATTTATTTATGGTGGTTATGGTGTACCCCTACTATCTACACTATGATCTGCCTACTGGCTCTGCGCTCTCGTTATCATGGTTTGGCAATAGACTTTCTATACAGTATATTATGAACCTATCATTTGCCAACTAGCCTTACATCTAGGGCCCCCAACAGGGAGCTTATTTTTTGTGTAGTCGTGCCAGATTATATTAATCTACTCACCATATTACATCACACATGGGCTCTCTCATTAGAATCCAGTGATAGCACACAAGGGTTTACGGGGAGCCTCTATTATATTACAATATCCTCTGCATTACAAAGATAATCTCATTACTATTTGTGTTTTCATGATTTACAGATATTGTATGTAATCACATTGAATATAGGAATGCACACATCAGAAGAATATTGCGGAACAATTCAATGGGTAACAAACTTGGCATCAAGGGATTGACGTCCATTGGGGATGCAATGAAACCCACATGCTCTTGACCTATAGATTCGTATTTAGAATATGATCGTAATCACTATTCTGAGCTCAAGGAGTCAAAGGCAGATGGCATATCCTGTTCACCCAATAAGGTGCATGTTCTAATTTGGCAAGGTTTTATTGGTTGCACGTATCTTGCATAAGGTGTCTTGCATTTCTTTTGTTTCGTTGCACCGCCATCTTCTTAGTTTACTCATGATATATGTGAAGATGCCATGCCCATCCATTATCAACACATATTGCATTTGTCGTCATACCACGTTTTTCCATTCAAATGTTGTTCTTGTGTTTCAGACATCCAAATGGAAGAGGGTGGTGCTACCAGAGAAATCACATAGCACTCGAAGGAGTACAAGCAAAGTCCTTGAAAAAGGTGGTGCTACCAAAGAAAACACATAGCACCCGACGTATATTGGCGATCGAACCAGCGCTGCTAAACCTAGGATATCGCAACTATGTTGCTCGCTCCTTTGCTCTTGTGAGTACCTATTGTCCTATCGTTGTCCTTACATTCATACCTGGTGGATTATGTGACATCATTGTGCATTATAGCTTGCTTATCCACTGTTCGCTCCAAATTATCACATCTATATTAATGCTTAAATTTATGTAGAATAAACCCAATTCTTATGAAGAAATTTAGTTCTGCATTGTTCTTGTAAGTATATGTTGTCCTTCATCACTGTACTTATATTTGTCAGCTAGTTCTTCATGTACACTTTGCAACTTATTTTCCCTTGTCCTCCATTTTTCTACACATCAGATCTACATTTACTCTTGTCAAAATATTGAATAAAACCAATGTTACTGAATAAGTTTAGCTCTGCATTGCTCTTGTTAGTGCCTTCTGCCTGTATGCTGTATTTACATTTGTACTCTACATCTTAAGTGAAATAATCGCCTTTTGTTCCTATATTTTCACATCTATATTTACTCTTAACAAAATGTAGAATAAGGCAATACTCTTGAAGAAGAGTGTGCTGTAAACTTCTTGAATTGCCCCCCCCCCCCCGCCCATCAATATGGACAAGGCCTCTATAGAGCCTGTCTTCACTACTAATGTAAGTTTGTCCTCCTCGAGCCTTCAAACTTTGTTGTTTATATTTGGATAGCTATGAGTGCAAATGCTATTTATTTTTTTCATCTGCATCAAATTGATTGTTCAAAATTTATAAAGTAGAAGTACATAAACATAAGTTTGTCCTTCTCAATTTCAATCTTTAGTTGTACAATCTAGTTCCTTATTCGTACCATGTAAATTAAACTAATCATAGCAAGTTATCTTCTTTAGCACTATGTGTGTGCTTGTGTTCTTTATTTGTAATCAAGTGGTGTGGTGAGACTACCAGCAACAACACAATGTCATACCCTGCTATATCTCAACTATGAACAATGCCATATTAAATTAATGTTATTTAAATCGTTTCTCTTTATTTACCAATCTGAAATGGTATAAGTTTACAGTGCACTCACCATTCATGCTTATACATTGTTTAGAACTACATCTATGCTTGTGTTCTTGATCTGTAATCCAGTGGTCTGGTGAAGCTGGCCGCTCCTGCACAATGCCATTTCCCGCCGTCTTAACTATGAACAATGCCTATTCTGTTAATGCTATTTTAAACCGTGTCCCTTTATATCTCACAAAGAAATGAGATGAATTGACAGCACTGATGCTTATACGTGCAAAACCTGTTATCTACCTACTTGTTTCTCTTTCAGGGTGACAACGCTGCTGCTAGGAAGAACAACCACAATGATAGTGAAAAAACACATTGTTTGTCCCTCTAACACATATTCTAAAGGAGAAGGGAACACATATTGAGGGTAGGGATACAACCACAAAGTCACATCTTGATGTAGTGTCAAACTTACTCAGTGACACAAGCTCGATGAACTCATCGCCTGAATCTGTTCGACTTCTTCAGTCTGAAATTCAAGCAGAAATACATGCTTCCGCTCTAATACGACTGAAACTCCAATCTCTATGCAAGATTAACCGTAAGCACAGGACATTTATTGATGCTATGTAGCTTAAGTTGGTGGATATGAGCGCCAAAGAAGTGCAGTCTCATCAGGTTGCTAAGCTGCTTGCGCTGCAGCTCCTAGGTCGTGTCGCTGTCAAAACCGGCGGATCTCGGGTAGGGGGTCCCGATCTGTGCATCTAAGGGTAATGGTAACAGGAGGCAAGGGACACGTTGTTTTACCCAAGTTCGGGCCCTCTTGATGGAGGTAAAACCCTACTTCCTACTTGATTGATCTTGATGATATGAGTATTACAGGAGTTGATCTACCACGAGATCGTAGAGGCTAAACCCTAGGAGCTAGCCTATGATGATTATGATTGTGTCTCTAAGGACTAAACCCTCCGGTTTATATAAACACCGGAGGGGGCTAGGGTTTACATAGGGTCGGTTACAAAGAAGGAAATCTATTATCCGGATCGCTAAGCTTGCCTTCCACGCAAAGGAGAGTCCCATCCGGACACGGGACGAAGTCTTGAGTTTTGTATCTTCACGCTTCAATAGTCCGGGCCGGAGCATATAGTCCGGCTGTCCGGATACCCCTTAATCCAGGAATCCCTCAGTAGCCCCTGAACCAGGCTTCAATGATGATGAGTCCGGCGCACAGTTTGTCTTCGGCATTGCAAGGCGGGTTCCATCTTTGAATACTCCAAAGTACCTGTTGCTGCGAACAATATCTGGCTTCCCATCAATGCTGTACTCCTTGGCTTCCGTGCTTCAATAACGGCCGTCTCCATGTGTCGAGCGAATACGAGGAGCCGGGGCATTTTTGCATTTTCCACCCCGGCCCTGCAAGCAAACCGTCTATTTGAAGGGACGGGGATCTTTAGATCCAACCTCACCTTGTTCCCTTGAGCAAGCATCCAACAGAGCGCTCCGGAAAAAACCATTCCAGCATGGCCGGTCGCCGCAACTCTTATTCTCGTTACCTTCGCTCCAAGCCAGGAGAATGGGAGGAGTGTTCCATTCCTCAAAGCCGTTTGATAGAGTTACAGACAAAAGGGTTTCTTCCACCGGCTTTCATGGTTCCCGTCCGAGCTAGACTAGCCACCTATAATGGCGGCGAGCAAGCAGGGAGATCTCCCAATCCATCCCCGGGAGAGCGAATATGCTTCATCCCGCATATGTTAAGAGGTGTCGGGTTTCCAATCCACCCATTCCTTCGCAGGCTCCTGGAGTTTTATGGCCTCCAGCTGCACAACTTCAACCCTACTTCAGTGCTGCATATAGCGGGATATGTTGCCCTTTGTGAACTATTTCTAGGTTGCGAGCCTCACTTTGGTTTATGGAAGAAGTTGTTCTTCCTCGTCCCTCGCAGCCAGGGGGAATCCATATGTCAAGTGGGCGGAGCCGAAGTATGGCGCATCACCGAGACCGGATACCTATCCGGTACTCCCAAGAAGGCAGCCGAAAACTGGCCCTTAGAGTGGTTTTATGTTGATGATGTTCCCCTTCCGGATCCAGTCCGGATGGGTCTCCCTGAGTTTAGTAATGCTACGCCGAAGGTACGCCGAAGTTGGCGCCCTCAGGGCCCCCAAGAGGAGGACAGAAGAGAAATACACTTGCTGATAAGCAGGATAAAAATACTGGCCAAATCAGGGCCGACAATAGTCGAGGTTATAGCAATATGCATAATGCGAGGAGTGCGGTCGCTTCAATATCGGGGGAAGTCCATGTGGCATTACAACGGGGAAGACCATGCCACCTGCTGCGGTCGTAAAGGTCCGGACTCCGCCACAGCTCTAGCGAGGATATTGTCCGATTTGTATAAAGGAGAAGAAGAAGAATTTCTTCATATCAAACCGCGGGATGGGTTTTCCATGTACAACCCCCCAAGCTGGGTAAGTCGTCACTCTTTCCCCCGCTCCATTCATTATGGCGTCCTTCGTTACGATTATTTAACTCGATATTTCCGAGCAGGAACTGAGGAGGGCCGTAGAAGGATTCGACAGCCCCTCCCCGCAGCCAGAGGACCCTGGAAGGGCCTTAGATCCAGGACATGAAGAAGATCCGGATATTACTGTGGAGCTCGTCAACGGGATATTTTATCAGGCCAGCTGCGATAGTGCCTCGGTGGCTATTGTCACAGACTATCTCGGACTGCTACCTGCATCACGTGTAAGCAAAGCCTAAACCCTGTCTTCTGAAGAGGACTCCTTTCTGATGCCATGCCTCATGCTTAAAGAATCACATTTCTGTAGAGACGACCATCGGAACGCGGTGCCGAGCCCTTGGGGGCTCGTCGGTAAAGGGCGTCCGGATCGGGCAGGCTTAAGAGGAAGGCGGTTAGGGCCGAAACGCCGTTATAGAGGTATGGTAAAAACCTGCTCTCTGATTATTTGTGTTTGAAATGTAACAGCGTCCTTGGTGTTCTGGCAGAAAGAGGTGTCGTCGGACTATATCCAGGGACCCTGCCGATCACGCCTCCATGAGCCGGATTCCAGAATCGGCTTCAATAGAGGAGGCCAATGCGGGGCCGGTGCTGAATTAGCCTCCGACAAAGGATGCGAAAATGCTCTCCGCCATGAATTCGGAAGTTGAGAGTGCCATGAACCATCGGCGCCGATGGTCCGTACTTCACAATAACATCTTTTTCAAAGAGGCTTTCAATGCTTTCAATTCGGGGGACGCATACATCCGAGCTGCTCAAGGCGGGCTCGCCCGAGCGACGGACCAGTATGCCAAAGATATACGGGTAAGAAAATTTGATAAGCATATATAGCAGTAGCCCCTGAGACTTGAAACGGTTGGAACAATTGTTTTAAGGATCATTTCATGCGCAGGTCCTTGTAGATAAGAATACCCAATTGTCTCAAGAGCTGGAGGAGTGCAAGACCCAACTGAGGGCCGCTGTTGCCAACGAGGAGTCCTAGAAGGCCTCATCTTGTAACATATGTCTTGATAGATAAATGTTATTGAAATGTACCAGTTAGTAATTGGCTTGTTTGATAAATCTAACAGAAAATTCTGCAGACAATCCCGGAGAGAATCCAGAGATCGTAGGAGAGAGCGAGTCATATCTCCAAAGGCAGCTAAAAGCTCCCGAGCGTGTTCTTACGCAAGTTAGGTGGGACAAGAACAATCTTCAAGATGCCAATGTCCAGCTGGGTGTCAAATTAGGAGATGTTCGCGCTTAGCTGGCGGAGTCCGTGAAGGAAAACAGAAGGCTTCGTCACGACAATTATGGTAAGTGCCTAGACGAACTGTAATACAGCTCGGCGAGGAAGCATATTGAAAGAATTTATATCTGTAGGTATGTTGACGGGCCGCCCTGAAGAGGAGATGCCCGCGTTTGCAGTTGATTTACTTCAAGAACTCTCACAGCTGCACGAGTGAGCTTGGCAGGTGATGCAGGGTATTGCCCAGGCCTTGTTGCCATCCACCTCCCTGCCAAAAGGCATGGGGGAGCTCGTGGATGTGCTCCAAGGAGCACGGCGGAGCTTCCAATTGTGGAAGATGTCAGCCTGCCGGCAAGGTGCAAGGGAAGCCTGGGCCATGGTGATGACCCGCTATACCAAGCTTGACCTAAACCATATGGCCGAAGTCGGACCGGCGGGGCCAGATGGGCAAGAAATTCTCGTGAGTCTGCTGTATTACCAGGTAGCGTTAGCCGCAAAGTACTCCCAACAGTATTGTAAGCTAGATAGCCTTGTCTGACGGTATAGAGGAAGAATACAGTCAGTACAAGTGACTATGTAATTCAATGGACATATGTAGTCCCTAGCCGGATTAAAGATCATTTGTCATGGCGGACCTTTTCGGTTCAGCCCCCGGATCCGACTGTCCGGGGTGTATCCGAATACCTGCTTAGTTATACAGAACCGGGTATGCATGGAAACCAGGCGTAGGGGTCATAAGTGCTTGAACAGACAAGTACCCAACTAGTTATGTTATATTACATGGATAGTAAGAAACATCTTCCAGGGAGAATAGTTACATTAGGGGTTCCTTTCCCTGGGTATGCATGCATCGATGTACATGTCCGGACTATGAACAGAGACGCAGGATACAAAACTTCTAGGGGTTCACGTTGTAATAAACGAAAGAAACGTCTTTTGTTCCCCGAACGAATATTACCTTAAGAACGCTAGCTTTCGGCTTCACCCAGTCTGAGGTACACATCCGGCTCAACCAGCAGTAACAATCGCAGAGGTGCTGCCCTTATTCCCTAGCCGAATTAACGGGAACATAGGGCATAAACACAAGAGCCAGGCAACCCAGCATGGCCACATCTTAAGTCATATCGATGCATATAATGGAGAAGAAAAGGTACATATGGAAAAAAGAACGCATATGTGATAGGCAAGAAGCCCTGAAAGTAATTATATTTAGATTCTGTATAGGAAGCCCCTAGGTATGGTTTACACACATAGCGCGGCCGGAGTGATCCGAGCATCCGTACTGTACTGAGTACTTTGTGTGAAGAAGAAAAAAGGGGTGAGAAAGGAAAAAGGGGAGGAAGATAATTAAAAGGGGCAGGGGTAAGGAGATGAACACTGAGTTGGGTGCTAGGCATAGAATATCCGGAGTCTGGCTGCGTTCCATGAGTTCGGCTCGAGTCTGTTATTGGATGCATTACGCAGGCGGTACGCTCCTCCGGTGAGAACTTTATCAATAATGAAGGGACCCTCCCACTTAGGTTTGAGCTTGTCCTTCTTCTTCTCTGGTAGGCGTAGAACAAGTTCACCAATATTATAAGTCTTGGCCCGCAATTCTCTGCTTTGATATCGTCGAGCCTGCTGCTGATAGAAGGCGGAACTGGCTTTTGCGACATCGCACTCCTCCTCCAGGGCGTCTAAGTTGTCCTGCCGATCTAACTCGGCTTCCTTCTCTTCGTACATGCGCACGCGACGTGAGTCATGGATTATGTCGCAGGGTAGTACCGCTTCTGCGCCGTACACCATAAAAAATGGTGTGTATCCGGTGGTGCGATTCGGCGTGGTCCGCAGCCCCCAGAGCACGGAGTCGAGCTCCTCGACCCAGTGCGTGCCCGATTCTGCCCAGGACCGCACTAGTCTGGGTTTGATGCCGCTCAGATGAGACCGTTTGCACATTCGACCTAGCCATTTGTTTGGGGATGGTAGACAGAGGCGTAATCAAGCATTATGCCCATGTTGCCGCACCAAGTTTTCACTTCGTCGGCTGTGAAGTTTGAGCCGTTGTCAGTGATGATGCAGTGCGGAATGCTGTAACGGTGTACAACCACGGATATAAAGTCTATCACTGGTCCGGATTCAGCCGTTTTAACTGGTTTGGCTTCTATCCATTTGGTGAACTTGTCCACCATGACCAATAAGTATTTTTTCTTATGGCTTCCCCCTTTAAGAGGTCCGACCATATCCAGCCCCCAGACCGCGAAGGGCCAAGTAATAGGGATTGTTTGGAGAGCGGTAGGGGGCATGTGACTCTGATTGGCAAAGAGCTGGCAACAGACGCGGTGTTGGACAAGGTCCTGTGCGTCTGCTCGGGCTGTCGGCCAATAAGAACCTGCACGGAAGACCTTGCTGACAAGTGCCCTAGCCGCAGTGTGGTGCCCGCCGAGTCTAGCATGGATTTCTGCCAAGAGATGCCGCCCTTCCTCTTCGGAGATGCATCTTTGGAGCACTCCGGTCGCGCTTTTCTTATAGAGTTCTCCCTCATGGACTTTGTAGGCCTTGGAACGCCGCACAATACAACGTGCTTCATTTTGGTCCTCGGGGAGCTCCTGCCTGTTTAGGTAGGACAGGAAAGGCTCGGTCCACGAGGCGATTACAACCATGATTTCATGGGCCAAAGATGTTATTTCGGTGGCGGAGCCTCCGATTATGTCAGATGGTTCGGAATCTGGGGGTGTATTCGGATATGTGCTAGTGTTGTCGGACTCCCCTTCCCATACCACGGATGGCTTGAATAGCCTTTCCATGAATACGTTAGGTGGGACGGGGTCGCGTTTACTGCCGATGTGGGCGGGGATATCCGCCGCTTGATTGTTTTCTCGAGCCACATGGTGGAATTTGAGCCCCTCGAACCGAGCTGATATTTTGAGGACGGCATTGCGGTAGGCCGCCATTTTCGGATCCTTGGCATCAAAGTCTCCGTTGATTTGTGATATTGCGAGGTTTGAATCCCCGTGCACCTCCTGGCGTTGAATTCCCATAGAGACTGCCATCCGAAGACCATGCAACAGAGCCTCGTATTCGGCTACGTTGTTGGAGTCTGTGTATAATATTTGGAGTACGTACTGGACCGAGTCTCCGGTGGGGGAAGTCAAGACTACACCTGCCCCCAATCCGGACAGCATTTTAGAGCCATCAAAGTGCATGAGCCAATTGGAGTACGCGCCGTAATCTTTAGGGAGTTCGGCTTCTGTCCATTCGGCGACGAAGTCAGCCAATACTTGCGACTTAATGGCCCTCCGTGGTTTGTATGTTATGTCAAACGGGAGGAGCTCGATGGCCCATTTAGCGATACATCCCGTAGCGTCACGGTTTTTATTATGTCGTTGAGTGGTACTTCGGAGGCCAGAATTATCGAACACTCTTGAAAGTAGTGTTGTAGCTTCCGGGATGCCATGAAGATCGCGTATGCTAACTTTTGATAATGCGGGTATCGGGATTTGCATGGGGTGAGGACCGTGGACACGTAGTATACCGGCTTTTGGAGCAGGAATTTGTGTCCGTCTGCTTCTTGTTCGACGACGAGCACTGCGCTTACAACTTGATGTGTTGCAGCTATGTATAATAGCATGGGTTCGCCAATATTTGGCACTGTCAGGACTGGATTACTGGCCAATAAGGTCTTTATTTCATCCAGTCCGGCCGCGGCTGCATCCGTCCACACGAAGTGTTCGGTGCGTCGAAGAAGGCGGTAAAGAGGTAGTGCCTTTTCTCCTAATCGGGAGATAAAACGGCTTAATGCAGCCACGCATCCAGCTAGTTTCTGGATATGCTTGAGGTCTGTTGGGATAGCCAACTGCGACAGAGCTTGGATTTTTGCCGGGTTTGCTTCAATTCCTCTATTGGAAACGATGAAGCCGAGCAACTTCCCAGAGGGTATGCCGAAAACACATTTTTCCGGGTTTAGCTTGATGACGTATGTTCGGAGGTTATCGAACGTAAGCCTCAAGTCATCTATTAGAGTTTCGACGTGTCTTGTTTCTATGACCATGTCATCCACATATGCCTCCACTGTTTTGCCGATTTGCTTTTCCAGGCATGTTTGAATCATGCGTTGATAGGTTGCGCCAGCGTTTTTAAGCCCGAAAGGCATAGTGTTGAAGCAGAAAGGACCATATGGTGTTATGAAGGCTGTTGCGGCTTGGTCGGACTCTGCCATCTTTATTTGATGGTATCCGGAGTATGCGTCGAGGAAACACAGCGAGTCGTGTCCTGCGGTTGCGTTGATGATTTGGTCGATGTGAGGGAGGGGGAAGGGATCCTTGGGGCAGGCTTTGTTGAGGTCTTTGAAATCGATGCAAAGGCGCTAGGATTTGTCCTTCTTTGTTACCATTACCAGATTTGCCAGCCAATCCAGATGTTTGATATCTCTGATGAATCCGGCCTCGAGTAGCTTGGCTAGCTCTTCTCCCATTGCTTGTCGTTTAGGCTCTGAGAAGCGCCTAAGAGTCTGTTCAACTGGCTTGTATCCTTTCAGTATATTGAGGCTATGTTCGGCTAGTCTGCGTGGGATTCCCGGCATGTCCGAAGGATGCCAGGCGAAAAATGCCCCAATTCTCTCGTAGGAAGTCTCGTAGTGCGGCATCCATTGTGGGGCTCAACTGTGTCCCGATGGAAGCTGTCTTCGTGGGGTCCATCAGATGGACCTGGAATTTGACTATCTCGTCTATGGGTTTGAATGATGTGGACTTGGGTTGTTTGTCGAGTATCACGTCGTCCCTGTCCACTATGGTGCGCAGTGTTGTTAATTCTTCGGCCGCTAGGGCTTTGGTTAATGCTTCCAGGGCTGGTGCTGCAGTTTTATTTTCGGCGCGGAGTGCGACGTGCGGATCACTAGGTAGAGTGATGATTCCATTGGGCCAGGGCATTTTTAGCTTCATGTACCCGTAATGCGGTATAGCTTGAAAGCTTGTGAATGTGTCCCGCCCTAAAAGGGCGTGGTATCCGCTGCTGAAGGGAGCCACTTGGAATGTGATTTCTTTGGACCTGTAATTCTCCGGAGTGCCGAGTACCACGTCGGGTGTGATTTTTCCCGTACATCGTGCCTCCCGACTAGGGATGATTCCCCTAAAGGTTGTGCCGCTTTGCTCAATGCGGCCTTTATCAATTTCCATCTTGTTGAGTGTTTCTTCGTAGATCAAGTTTAATTCGCTTCCACCGTCCATGAGTACTTTAGTGAGCCGAAAGCCGTCCACGATTGTACTAAGGACCAAAGCGGCTCGTGCCCGAACTGTCTGGAATTGAGGTACGTCACTGGCACTGAAAGTTATAGCAGTGTCATTCCACGGATTTATTTTTGCCACCTGGCAGATTTCAGTGAAGTTTCGATGAGCTCGCTTGCGCCTATTATTCGAGGCGAAAGTCTCGAAGACTGTAAGTACCGTATTGTTGTCTTCGACGGATAGTTGCTCTACTCTATGGCTTACAAGAAGATCCTTGCCGCTTTTTGCCACCTGCTGGTGTATCCAACATGCTCTAAGGCTATGCGTTGGCGTAGTATCAGCGTGCTGTGAATTTTGCATGGCCCATTGAGCCATTCTTCCAATACAGTTCCATGCCTTGGAGTGGGCTTTGGTTTTTTGGGAATTGGATCGGGTAACTTACGAGAGTTTACTCTTTTAGTTCGGACAAAGGGTTTAATGAGGGCCGGATTATCCCAGAAGTCTGTTTGGGTTGTCCAGGTGCTCTCCATCGCACAGTACTTCTGTACTATGGCTGCTAAGTCGTCAAAGTGTACTATGTCACGGTGACTTATAGCATTAAGGATTCCATTGTTCGTGCAATTTTTGAAGAAAAGTGAGATTCCGTCTTCCTCGCGATGGTCCTGAACCCTATTTAGCACAAGGAGGAATCTGGCCCAGTAGCGATGTACTGTCTCTTGGGGCCCTTGTCTGATATGGGACAGACGGTTTAGGTCCGGGTAGGTGGGCGTAGCTGAATCTGGATTCAGATCCGATCTAACGCCCAGGGGTAGAGGAGCTTCCGGGCTCGACAGTTCGGGATCCAGGGTGCTGCCTGATTTTTCCGGCCCGACACCCGATTCTAAGTCCGGGGTCTGGGTCATGTCCTCCTGCGAGCGGGTATCCATCTTAGAGAGCTCGGTGATCCGGACATAATTCGTCCTCAAAGTAGAGGGATAATCATTGTGTGGCTCTTCCACTACCTCTATCTCGTGGGTGACCGGTGGGGTTTTAATATCCCTCTAGTCAGGATTAAGCCCGATCCGATCATAGCCTGTAGCGACCCCCAAAGCGGCGATGCGATCCAAGAGCTCATTAAGGGAGGAGAGCTCTATTGGATTCATCTGTTAGGCGAGTTCCGAATTGATGTGGAGGCTGTTTTTGATGACCTCAGAGGTCATCATCGAAGTGGAAGCCGAACAGGCGGCCCTGACAAAGCCGCCTAGTCGAAGAGTTTGGCCTACCGCCAGCGCTCCCCCAGAGGTGATGTTGTCCTTGACAACAAGGCGGGCCATCGAGCCTTGCAGCGACGACACAGTGGAACTCTCAATGAAAGCACCAATGTCAGTGTCAAAACCGGCGGATCTCGGGTAGGGGGTCCCGATTTGTGCGTTTAAGGCTAATGGTGAAAGGAGGCAAGGGACACCATGTTTTACCCAGGTTTGGGCCCTCTCGTTGGAGGTAAAACCCTACTTCCTGCTTGATTGATCTTGATGATATGAGTATTACAAGGGTTGATCTACCACGAGATCATAGAGGCTAAACCCTTGGAGCTAGCCTATGATGATTATGATTATGTCTCTAAGGACTAAACCCTCCGGTTTATATAGACACCGGAGGGGGCTAGGGTTTAGACAGAGTCGGTTACAAAGAAGGAAATCTATTATCTGGCTCCAAGCTTGCCTTCCACGCAAAGGAGAGTCCCATCCAGACACGGGACGAAGTCTTGAGTCTTGTATCTTCACGCTTCAATAGTCCGGCCGAAGCATATAGTCCGGCTGTCCGGATACCCCCTAATCCAGGACTCCCTCAGGTCGGGCTACCCTTTCTTGAAACGTGTTGAAGTGCTATCGGTTCTGTCTATTATTTTGTCCGCCTGTTAACTTCCATTGGTGGCAACCTGCCCAGTTTATATAATCTGATAATCTGTTGTCTCGTTGCCCTTTATTATCACTGGTGCCAAACTTTGATGCCGAGGGGATGTAATATGTTGTAATTTCTTTGTTGTATAGTCTAGGTTTATTCTTGGTCGTATGCTAAATTTAGGCCGGAAGGTTCAGTGAATCTTAGTGTTGTCGGTCTTCAGGCCGGCTTGTTACTCATATGGGCCAAAACCTGGGCCAATAATCATCTTGGGCCCACTACTAGGAAAAGGCCTACTAATGGCGCACCGGTTTTGCCTACTAATGGCCGCACTACCGGTGCGCCATTAGTATCACGCCTCTAGGAATTTTTACTAATGGCGCACCACTGGTGCGCCATTAGTAATCTGGTATGCTAATGGCGCACCAGGAAGTGCGCCATTAGTATGTAACACCATGCGCCATTAGTATGCCTCCCGGGGGGGCCATATGTAAACCATTCTGCTTTGTCATACTAATGGCGCACTCTGTCTCGATGCGCCATTAGTATCCTTTGGCATACTAATGGCGCACCTGTGGTGATGCGCCATTAGTATGAATATTTTGTTTTTTTTTACTTTTCTGATTTTAGCACAGGTTACAAAATATATTATTGGAAAGAATATAGACAGCAGCACACAGCAACAGCAGATTCATCGAATACAATAGAAGATTAGTCTCCGAATACAATTCATCATATTAGACTCCGAATTCAAAAGACCGAACAAAGATAAAACATTACAGGTCTCAAGACCGCGAGTATTGAGTTTGTCTTCACATTACAAGTCGATATCGATCATCTAAACTACCATCACATAGAAGAGAGTTGCGGTCATCACGATGAGCATCAGCGATCAAACTGGTCTTCATCTGGTTCCTCCAACGCTCCCTCCTCTCTCCCGCTAGATAGCGGGCATATCTAGATTCGGCCTCCACCCTAGTGGTGTACCCTTTATAACTGTTACCGCTGAAATGGTGAACCTGTCTCCAACACTCCAACCAGTCGTCGTAGACTCCGGGAACCTTACCCTTGTACACGACATATGACGGCATCTCTATGCACAAGCCAAACAACAGACAATACATAAGCAATATGTAAGTATGCAACAAAAGGATCGGAAGAGAAAAGCAAGACATCAATAGCACGATTCATGGTCCTACTAACAAATAGCATCGATTACATCTAAGTTGAACAACTGTCCAAACCAAAGAGACATACAAATTCATTAAAGTTTAATTACAACATGAGCCAATCAATGTTTCAGAACTACACATCACTACTTTCGACTCGACTCATCGGACATGAGCGTGGATGAAGCTGCCATCTGTCGTGATGGTCATGAAATAGCGGGCGTTGTCACCCTGCATTTGTAGCATTTCATCTATCTCACTGTTGGACGGTTGATATCTGAGGAAGAACCTCCCCGAGGTATGAAGGACATCTTGATGGATGATGTCCGCAAACTCCGTCTGGATGCGAAAGAATTCTTGTCTGAGGTCCGCGTCCTGGATTGCCGACAAGCTCGCAGCCCAATCTTTGAGATTATCTGGTAGCAGAAGTTGATGATGGTCCCTTACGATCGCCCGCATGTGATGGAGGGCGTAGTAGGCATCCTTCTGACCGCCAGGCTGCTGCTGCTTGACGCAGTAGAACTTCGTATTGTGTGAGAACATGTGCTTGCCGTACTTACGAACTGCCCTGGTGAAGGTTCCTCCAGATTTGGCGTAGCCGGGGAGAACATCATCAAGAACTTTCTTGACATTTGTTTAGTCTATCTTGGAGTTACGGTTCGGGTCTAAATACATGGCCATGGAATATTTCGGGCTTAAGAGGATGAGTGTGCAATGTGTGCCACTGCACAGAACACGGAATGTTAGAAAAAAAAGAACGATCGAAATCTAAGAAATCATATGTTACGGGGCGGTTAAGGGATGACTTACTCGGGAAAGTAAGGCACAAGGAAGTTATCCTTATCTGCGTTTGCCAGAATGACACCTTCAAGGTGTGAACTCGCAACTTGGCAGTCCCCAGCGCTGCTGAAGTGCTTGGCACGCATGTAGAAGGGGTCGACTATCACGATGTCCGGGGTCTTGTCTCTAATGATCCGCATCTCCATACTCAGCGAAAACAGCCGAACGAAGGTGTAGTGCAGCAGATGGAGGTGAAACATAGCAAAGATGTCATCAAACCGCAGGACGATCGTACCCCCGATGTCGCCATCCACAAAGCCCTTGCCCTCTGGCACCTTGGCCACGAAAACCGGGTATGCCACATCCTTCTCTCTGAGACGCCGCTTCTCCAAAGAAAGAACACTGTCGTGCAGACTCCGCATAGCACCGGTTGCAGCATTGAGCATATTTGGCGGTAGCATCGCCCTACCCGCCACATGCACCCTCCTCGAGATATCCTTAGGTGAAGGTGGCCCGTCCTGAGCACAGATCGAACTCGGTGCCGGCTGGCTCGCACCGGCGCCCTTGTTAGTCTTTCGTTTCCGTC
The DNA here is from genome assembly GCF_003073215.2 of Triticum urartu. NCBI lineage: Eukaryota > Viridiplantae > Streptophyta > Magnoliopsida > Poales > Poaceae > Triticum > Triticum urartu. Next base: position 278,761,228 of record NC_053028.1, read on the forward strand.
CCTTCTTCTTGATCTCCTGTAATGGGACCGAGTTCTGCTCACAGACCGCCTTCTTGAGCATGTTGGGGCTGATAATATTTCGCACCTCAGCTATCTGAGGCTCGGTGAAGGCGGGAGCTGGAGGCGTGTCCTGACAACTGAACGCTAGACGACGCCTGCTGCAATTGGATTTCTCCGCCGTACCAGCTAGATTGCAGTCGTCTTGGTTGGGTTCTTGAGAAAGAGGCCCGCAGAACTCGTCAGCGTACCCATGTTTGGCAAAGTACTTATCAACTTTGGTAAATGTACCGTCGTCGTTGTCGTCGCCGTCCGGATCCTATGCCATGGGGATGTCCGGCAGGTCCGGTAGCCTTGCGGCGTTCTTGCCATGGCTTGGCGCCGGCACGACTGGCGGTCTTGTCTGTGGGGTGGTGTCCCCCGCCCCTAAATGAATCTGGCTCTTCAGCCAAAGCAGGGGCCAGTTTACGCAGGCGCTGAGGGTCATCTCATCTTCTTTGTCGGCCCCAGCGGGTCGAATCGGAGGTAACAGCTCGTCGCAGCCTGGAGCATGGGTGCCCGGTTGAACGATTCTGCCCTTGGCGACATCGACCAACTTGCCAGCTGGAACATGGGGTTGCCCGGTTGAACGATTCTGCCCTTGGCGACATCGACCAACTCGCCGCCCACGAAGTGCAGAAGAGTGCAAGGAACGTTGGCGGCGCCCTGCGAAAACATGTACGGCGTCAGGGATGCCCAGTCAAAGGCAAGGAGATGAAGTCATCGACCGAGAGGCTTAGTTACCGTGATGCCGTCGAGCTCGGCTAATGTCGAGGCACCGCCAACGGCGGGTGTGCAATTGACGGAGGGGCCGCTTGCTGGCGAGGTGCCGACCGGCGAACACCTGGGTGCATTAAGCTCCAATGCCCGTGCCGGCGCCGGAGACACGAATACCGCCTCCGCCGGAGACACCAATGGCGCCGCCTGCGCGCTGTGTGAGTTGCTGGCCGTGAAGCTGGGAACCGGGGGAGGCCCCTGTTGGCCGCCCGCAATCCACGTCGTCAGCCCATGAATCAACGTAGGCACCATGGCGTTGAGCGTCATTCCAAGTTGTTGTGGCACTTGCTCTTGGACAAGCTCCGGAATCCGCGCCACTTGTGCCTTGAGTGCTTCAACCTCGCGCGACTGGCTTTCCGAGCTGGTCTTTTTCTCCTTTCGCCCACCAGCGGTATAGTATGACGACCATTTTATGGACAAGCCTTTGACGGCCACACGACCACCTGACGTCGGCTTATCGAGCATATCCCTGTTTTTCATTACGTTCAGCGCCCTATTCAAAGGGGTGTCCAAAGGGGAGCTCTGAGACGACCCCGCGCTACTGCTTTCTTTGTCCTGCGGAAGGAATGTGAACCATTTAGAAATATTGGGGATTAATTAGAGTGCAACCATATGGAGCTAATTATGTGGGGGTGTATTCCTTACCAGAAAAAGCTGAAGCTCCTTGGTCTTTGGATCCGTGGTAAGCTCCTTTGTTACCGGGTCCTCCTTGTACCGGGCCCTGAGAAAGTTCCTGGTCTGCTTGTCACTGTATTTCTCGAAGAGGGGCGGTAGGCCTTGCTCGGCACGCTCAGCGTCCTCCTTGTCCCATACAGGCTCCGCCACTCTGTAACCGCCGGGACTGAGTTGGTGGACCCCTAAGTTCAACTGCCGCATTTCTTTCCCCCACTGACTTGATTCGGAGGTTGCAGGGCTCTTGCACTTGATCTTGAACTCCTTGTAGTCATCTTCGCTCATCAAAGGATATTTCGCCTTGATCTTGTCATAACTATCACCTTTATCAATCATTGCCTTCACCGTGCTTCTCCAAGTAGACAGGGTCGTGCTCATCTTCTTGAGGGCGGCATTGTTCACTTTATTCCCTGAGAGGTGTGTGTTTGCAAACTCAGCGGGGAACTTGTATCGTTCGTGCAGCTTCGTGAAGAGGAGGCTGCGCAAATTCCCTCGGTCCTTATGCCTTAGGTTCTCGGTGTTGATCGAGGTGGTGCTTCGTGGAATGCACCCGAGATGAACCAAGTACCCCTTGACTACTTGTTTGGGCGCCGTCGGTTGCCCGTCGGAGTTCACTTCAGTAAATTCCTCCTTCATGGTGCGGAGCGTGTTCGGGCGCCGGTCTTTCCGTTGCTTCTTCGGTTGGCTGCCATCTGTGCGTGCGCCGCCATCATCAGTGGTGGCATCCTCGGTGGCACCATCAGTTGTGGCATCCTCGGCGACACCATCAATGGTGTCATCCCCGACGCCACTAGGGGTTATGTAGTCAGGATAGGTGTCTTCCGCGGCGTCCTCATAGCGGTGAGGTTGTTCCTCCAACCCCTGGGACAGCTCCTAGAATTTCTTGCCGCCCGAACCACCGGCCTCATCGTTTTGGGCCATGTTTCGCTCTAAATAGGAAAAAAGTTTTGTCAAAAAGTTGGTTATTGTCAAGGAACAAGATCATGGTATCATCATTTAGGGTTTGTCGACACCGAGGCATCCTAAAAGCTAAGCTTTTATCATTTAGGGTTTGTCAATGGCGAGGCACCCTAAAAGCCTAAGCGTACATCATTTAGGTTCTCATCGACACCGAGGCACCCTAAAAGCCAAGGTTTCATCATTTAGGGTTTGTCGTCGCCGAGGAACCCTAAATGCTAAGTTTTCATCATTTAGGGTTTATCGATGCCGAGGCACCCTAGGTTGGGCCTATTCACTTGGCACTAATTAGTTGGCTCTATTGCCACCTATGTTGGGTTTATCATCTAGGGTTTATTGATGCTGAGGAGAATTTCTAAGTTGGGCCTAATCACTTGGCTCTATTACCACTTATGGTTTAATGCAGCAAGAATAAAGGGGCAGTTGATCCTACTTAATTAAGTACTAAGATACCCCGGCCCATGCATTAGTAGCAAGTACCTCATATGTCCGATTTTTAGCAAAGTCATGCTAAAATTCACGGAAAATTTCAGCATGACCTTTGCTGAAAATAGGACATATGGAGTACCCGAATTTGCCAGAACAGAAGTTAATCGACATTCCGGCAAACTCAAGGGCCTCTCGGGGTACCTGCAAAATCATCATGACACGAAGGGCCTCTCAAGGGCCTCAAGCAGTAGCGGCGTCCCCCAGGACCCCATTTTTTGCTAAATTTCTTTGAGCAACAATCAGAGCAGAAAATTCAGCATATTTCTGTGCAATTTTTTGGTATATATCAGGTTTTGGCTGCATTTGCAAATGCATTCCATGTACTGCAACCCTCGAGAATTCCTAGCATGAGGTTTGTCCATCACTTTTGGCTCACTTATTAATCTACTCATCCTATGTCAATATCCACATGCTATGTCATCTGATGTTCCTGAATCATTGTAGTTTAGGCACCATACAAGATTGTTAGTTCAATGTGCTTTATATCCTAGTTATACTATTGCAGGAAACGAGGATCATCATACACATATATATGTATAGCAATTGACAGGAGCTTCATCATTTTTAGTAACAACAATACATATATAGCAATTGGAAGCAAACAGATGTACACATAAGATAGAAATGTAGTGCTGAAAGTTTAATGCTTACAAAAGACTTGCTGAAATAGTGAAAAATATGGAGTCACCAAGCTGGCTAAGAAACTCCCAAAGTCCACTAGCAAATCCAAGATCTAATCCTATTACACACATCATAACAATTTAAGATAATTAGGATAAGGATAGTAGGAAATGAAAAAGAAAGAGCTCAAAAAACAATCACAACAGAAAATAATAAAAACCTAGTCCTAGAAGAAAATAAATCCTAAAATAAAAGAAATCCTAAAATCTGGAGCAAGTCCTAGCAGTAGTAGTCCAACTAGATGGCCACCACTACTACTCCTATCTCTGTTTAGCATCATCCACACGATAGTCCTAACTCTTTGAATTTCAAAAATAAAATAGAAGTCATGTATATAGTTGAAAGTTTCAAACATAAGGCAAGATAGTCCCAATCTTTGAGACTTCTCTTATGGTATATATATACTGATTAATTACTGAATTTGAGCATGCTGTATCACCCGCGGACTATTACGCGGTCGCGATGACGGAGCTGGGAGTGCATGGCAAGCAAAGAGGGGAAGGTGATGTGAGATAAATAATAATCATGAGCAAATTACAGGGCATATGAGTTGGCCATTGGAATTTTGTTTGACACAGCTGAACAGCAAAGAAGGTGCCGTAGAAGCGTCTGCTACTGCTAGCTCCACTACATACATACTAGCCACTATAAAACTACATCAAAATCAGTGGGAGATGTATTCATAAGCAAGTTAAGCCCTGGAAGGGCGTAGATGTACAGACAAGAACAAGGCATAACACATCAAAATCTTCATAGACAAGTCATACATCATAGGAGATCTATTAAGCCCTGGAACGGCGGAGACAGGGGCATGGAGAAACGCACCCTAGTGGAGAAGAACCGGGAGGGCCAAGGGGAGCGGGATGCAGAGATCTTAGGAGCAGATACCTCCACAGACGGTGAGGCCGCGGTGGCCGGAGGTGGAAGAAGGCGCAGACGCCGTAGACGGTGGAGGCATCGGTGTCGTAGAGGCACCGGAGACCTTGCCCTGCGAGACAGAGAAGGGGACGTCAGCTGCGCAGGCGGGGGGCAAGGGGAGGAGGAGGAGGGGCAAGGGGAGGAGGAGGGTCAGGGGGCGTATGGTGCTGCGTCGCTGCTCGGCGCCGACGGTGAGGAGGAGTCCGGTGAGGGTCAGGGTGGCGGGGGTCGGGGCACGGGGGCGCAGGGGTGGCGGGGCGGGGGGCGCGGGGGCGTCGGGGCGGCGGCGGTGTGGAGTGCGGCGAGGGTCGGGGCGGTGGGGGTGGGGGCGCGGGGACGGCGGGGGTGGAGTCCGGTGAGGGTCGGGGCGGCGGCGTCGTGGGTTGGGGCAGCGCGCGGGTGGATTTGGTGGCGAGGGAGAGAGGGTCGAAGGGGATCTGGCGAGGGAGAGGGAGGATAGCTAGGGGGAAGCTTACTAATGGCGCACCACACCTCGGTGCGCCATTAGAAATCTTTTTTTAGATAGCAATGGCGCACCCCGCAGCGGTGCGCCATTAGAATGTTTTTTTATTACAGTTCGAGCACAGGTTATATTGCACCTAACCCAATCCACATCAAAACCCGCCCACTAGCCCGACTGGTTAGCACGTAGCACACACACCTGGAGGTCCTGGGTTCGATTCCCAGGCTGTGCAATAATTGTTTTTTGCATTTTAAATGATGTTTGATATTTATTTGTGTTTAAATATATTCAAACTTGTTTAAATCATAACATTAATATTTTTTTATAAAAAGAGTAATAATTTTTTTAAAAATATGTTCAAATTTGTTAGTTGAAAATATCATCGGTGGTGGCGGTGGAGCGGGGGAGGGTGCGGGGGGCCGGGTGCTCGTCGGCGGCTGTGGAGGGGGATCGAGATCGAGTGTCCTCATGAATTCAAAAAGGGCCCGTGAAATTTAAAAATATTCATGATATCAAAAAGTGCCCATGAAATACAATCGAGAAATGAAGACTACGATTTAAATACAATCGATCTTAACTAGCTATCTGTTCACAATCTTCTTGCCCTTCTTTTTCGCAAATGGAGTTCTTCTGTGGAACAGACGTCCTTTAGGTAGGGTGGTCCTACTTCTTCTTTGGTGTGTGCTGCTACTTCATCGTCGTCGTCATGTTCGATCTTCGGGAAGCCGTACTTGTCGAAGCCTAGCTCATTGACTACTCCATCCATTCCGATGATCTTCCTTTTGCCTCTCCTCACGACAACACGACTGGGCTTTGACGGGTCGGTAATGAAGAAGCATTGGTCCACTTGGGAAGCCAGTACCCATGGCTCATTTTCCGCGGTGACATTTGCGCCCGCGGTCTTGGATTTGGCTTCGGGTATAACCATGGTGGTGAAATACCGGTCTTCTTTTAGGACGCTCTTGGCCCATCTGACACGGAACATCGGGACCTTCTCTCCAGTGTAGCTCAGCTCCCAGATCACCTCGATCCTTCTGTAGTATCTGTCCTTGTCGTTACCGGTGTAGGATTGCATCGTTACCCCGGAGTTCTGATAACCATCGCTCTTCATGTCCTTGTTCTCGGTGTAGAATGTGTAGCCGTTGATATCGTACATCTCATAGGTCATCAGGTTGTGCTCGGCGCCCTGTGACAAGGCGAATATGAGTTGTTCTGATAACCATCTGCTTGAACCAACGCGTGAAACATGAGTTGTGCTCTTTGATTATATATCCGTCCGTCCTCTGTTGGCCTCGGTCATTGTACGTCTTCTCAATAAAGGTTTTGTTCTCTACCACCCAAGGATCGACCACGTCTATGTGTTGTAGCGCGACTAGGTTTGCTCTTTCAAAGTCGGCGAGTCAACCCTCGAAGTCGACATGCATTTCGCGGCGACCCTCATGGTGACCCCATCCAGCGAGCCTGCCGAGATGCCTGTTGACGGGCAGACCAACGGGGTTCTCGATGCCTAGATAATTCGTGTAGTAGGAGATGCACTCTTCGGTCAGAAAGCCCCTGGCTATACTTCGCTCTGGACGAGACAGGTTGCGAACGTATCCTCTGATGACACCATTCATCCTTTCGAATGGCATCATGCTGTGCAGGAACGTCGGCCCGAGTTGGATGATATCCTCCATGATATGGACCAGCAGATGCACCATAACGTCGAAGAATGCGGGCGGGAAGTACATCTCAAGCTCGCATAGTATCACCACGATCTCTTCCTGTAGCCTTCTGAGTTGCCTCACGCCAATCGACCTCCGAGAGATGACGTCGAAAAAGTTGCATAGGCCAAATAGCGTTTCACGGACATGTGCGTCCATGATCCCACGGATTGCAACTGGAAGTATCTGCGTCATCAGTATGTGACAGTCATGAGACTTCATCCCGCTGAACTTCTGCTTTGCTGGGTCTAGGTATCTGCTTATCTTCCCCGCGTAACCGTAAGGAAGTTTTACTCCTACGAGGCAGGTGAAAAACTGCTCGATCTCCTCCTGTCATAGAGTGAAGCATGCGGGAGGGTAGTCACTTCCGGTCTTCTTGGCCTTTTTGCCTTTGCGACGAGTTTCTGTGTCCTGCTTCGCCTCATCATCATCATCATTAGCGTGAAGCTCTTGCCTGATGCCCATTGATTTCAAGTCTGCCCTTGCTTTCGGCCCATCTTTGGCCCTCTCTGGCATGTTGAGCAGGGTACCAAGTAGACTCTCGCACACGTTCTTCGTGATATGCATGGCATCAAGGCTGTGAGGCACACGGTGGATCTTCTAGTACGGCAAGTCCCAGAAAACAGACCTCGTTTTCCATACCTTCACCAGCGGCTCTGGCGCCTTTCGCTTCTTTCCCGGCTCTGGCGCCTTTTGCTTCTTTTCCGGCAGTGGGCAATCTTTCCAATTTTTCAACTACTCGTCTATTTCCTCGCCGCTCCTCGTACGCGGGCGTTTTCGGGGTTCGGTTTCACCATCGAACAGATCCTTGCGTTTCCTCCACGGGTCATCGTCGTGAAGCCACCTTCGATGTCCCATGAACACGATTTTTGAAGACCTGTGATCTCTATCTAGCTGGCGATACGTTGTGTCATCCATGCACCTTACGCATCCAGAAAATCCATGGACTACCTGCCCCGCGAGATATGCGTAACCGAGATAGTCGTGCACCCCCGTGAGCAGTGCGGCTCTCATAGGGAAATATTCTTTCTCTGCGGCGTCCCACGTATTTGCTGGCGTTTTCCACAGCGTGTCTAGCTCGTCTTTTAGCAGCCCCAGATACAGATTGATGTCATCCCTGGTTGTTTCGGCCCTTCAATTAGCATACTCATGTGAATGTACTTCCTCTTCATGCACAACCAGGGGGAAGGTTGTACATCCACACAAACACAGGCCAGGTGCTATGTGTGCTTCTCTGGCTGCCAAACGGATTGACTCCATCGGTGCTCGCGCCCAGCACGATGTTCCTTGGATCCTTCCCAAATTCTGGGTATTCGAAGTTCAACGCTTGCCACTGGCTCGCATCCTTAGGGTGACTCGGCATCTTGTCTTTTTTATTTATCTCTGGATCATTTCCGTCATCTTCCCGCTTCTTCTCCTCCCTATCCGCGTGCCAACGCAGGAGCTTTGCTACCTTAGGGTCCGCGAAATACCACTGCAGACGAGGAGTGATCGGAAAGTACCACACCGATTTTCGAGTAGCTTTCTTCCTCTTATTGTATCGAGTGACGCCGCACACTGGACATACGGTAGACTCCGCGTGCTCGTCCCGATAAATGATGCAATTGTTCATGCACACATGGTATTTCACGTGCGGTAAATCCAGAGGATACACGATTTTCTTCGCCTCCTCCAAACTGGTCGGGCACTTGTTCCCCTTGGGAAGACGTTCGTTCCAGAATGACATGTTCTCGTCGAAGCATGCGTCGGTCATTTTGTGTTTTACCTTCATCTCCAGAGCCATGAGCGTTACTTTCAGGCGGGTATCCTCGGGCCTGCATCCTTCATACAATGGAGTAACCGCGTCTAACTCAAGTTGATCCAGCTTGGCTTTCTCTCGGGCGGCAGCTCTTGCGTTATCCGTCTGCTTGAGAAGCAGCTCTTGAATATGAGGGTCCTGCACCCAGCCTCCATCGTCGTCTGCTTCGGCATCTTCATCTTGATGATCATGCCCCTCGTCTTGATCTTCCTCATCATCATGTACGACATCTTCTACATGATGACTGTGTACAGCATCACCGTCGTGATCATGTCCTGGAGATTCTTCGTCTTCTCGCCCGCCCTCGCCGTGGTGGTACTTGTCTTGTTGCCCTTCCTCATTTCTTGCCCGGCCCCCATGGACGACTTCATAGTCATCTTCATCACCTTACCACCGATAGCCATCCATGAAACCACGCAAGAGTAGGTGGTCCCGCACCTGCCTAGAGTCCAGGTCCGCAATAAGGCTCTTCAGCTTGCATCTTCGACACGGATATCTTATCTCTGTCTCGTTCTTTTGAAGCTTCTCAGCCTTCGCGGAGCTCAAAAACCTATTCATGATGCCTTCGGTCATCGTGCGGACCATGGTCGCCTGCGGGGTAGAGCAAAACGATATTTTAGAACCAAGAAAAAATTTGGCATGACCTTCCCTAAAAATAGGACCAAAAAGAATGCATAGTGCCAAAATTCTCGCCGAAAAGGAAATGAATCAACATTCCGGCAAAATATTGGCAACTATCGCATTTCAAATACCGGTACCTGCAAACACAAACATATATGCAACACCAAAAACACATGCAACACCACAAACATACATAGATCTAGCTAGGCCACAAAAAGTGCATGTGCACGTTGTTGGAGCGAGCTAGGGAGAAAAAAGTAGATCTACAACATGAAGATAGCTTTCCCCTTACTTACCTATCAAAAAAGGTAATTTCACCACTTAATTTTGATGAATCTATGGTGCAAATGAGGTGAGGAGGAGGAGGCAGCCGACAAGCTTACAGAAGGAGGTGGGGGGAATGAAGTGGGGGAAAGTGAGTGTGTAGGTGTGGCTGTCCAAAAATATCTAGCTGGTCCCAGGTTACTAATGGCGCACCACTAAGCCATGCGCCATTACTAACCCAACATACTAATGGCGCACCACAGAGACATGCGCCATTAGTAGTTTTGCAAAAAAAGTAAAAAAATTATACTAATGGCCCACCATGGCACAGTGCGCCATTACATAACGTCCACTTGCAAAAGTGAGATCTGATAAAGATAATAAGATAAATATTTTTGGTGTTTTTGTTGTATAGATTGAAAAGTAAAGATTGCAAAATAAACGGTGACAAAAATAGTTAGTTGGCGGCAGATTAATATAATTGGAGATAGACCCGGGGGGCATAGGTTTCACTAGTGGCTTCTCTCAAGATAGCATATATTACGGTGGGTGAACAAATTACAGCCAAGCAATTGATAGAAAAGCGCATAGTTATGAGAATATCTAGGCATGATCATGTATATAGGCATCACGTCCGTGTCAAGTAGACCGAAACGATTCTGCATCTACTACTATTACTCCACACATCGACCGCTATCCAGCATGCATCTAGAGTATTAAGTTAAAAACAGAGTAACGCCTTAAGCAAGATGACATGATGTAGAGGGATAAACTCAAGCAATATGATATAAACCCCATATTTTTATCCTCGATGGCAACAATACAATACGTGCCTTGCTACCCCTGCTGTCACTGGGAAAGGACAACGCAAGATTGAACCCAAAGGTAAGCACTTATTACATTGCAAGAAAGATAAATCTAGTAGGCCAAACCGAACTGATAATTCGAAGAAGACTTGCAAAGATATCAAATCATGCATAAAAGAATTCAGAGAAGATTCAAATATTAGTCATAGATAAACTTGATCATAAACCCACAATTCATCGGATCTCGGCAAACACACCGCAAAAAGTATTACATCAAATAGATCCAGGAAGATCGAGGAGAACTTTGTATTGAGATCCAAAGAGAGAGAAGAAGCCATCTAGCTAATAACTATGGATCCGAAGGTCTGTGGTAAACTACTCACACATCATCGGAGAGGCTATGGTGTTGATGTAGAAGCCCTCCATGATCGATTCCCCCTCCGGTGGAGCGCCGGAAAAGGCCCTAAGATGGGATCTCATGGGTATAGAAAGTTGCGGCGGTGGAAATAGGGTTTAGTCGCTCTCCTGGATGTTTTTAGGGTATAAGAGTATATATATAGGCGAAAGAAGTAGGTCGATGGAGCTACAAGGGGCCCACGAGGGTGGGGGCGCGCCTACCCCCCTGGGCGCGCCTCCCTGCCTCATGGCCGCCTCGTTGCTTCCTTGACGTCCACTCCAAGTCTCCTGGATTGCATTTGTTCCAAAAACGATCCTCCTAAAGGTTTCCTTCCGTTTGGATTCCGTTTGATATTCGTTTTCGACGAAACACTGAAATAGGCAAAAAAATAGCAATTTGCACTGAGTCTCCGGTTAGTAGGTTAGTACCAAAAATAATATAAAAGAGTATAATAAATCCCATTAAACATCCAAAACATATAATATAATAGTATGGAACAATCAAAAAATATAGATACGTTGGAGACGTATCAAGCATCCCATGCTTAATTCCTGCTCGTGCTTGAGTAGGTAAATGATAAAACTGAATTTTTGATGTGGAATGCTACCTAGCATAATTTTTAATGTAATTTTCTTTATTGTGGCATGAATGTTCAGATCCAAAAGATTCCATACAGAAGTTTAATACTGATAGAAAAATAGTAATACTTCAAGCATACTAATAAGAAATCATGACTTCTCAAAATAACATGGCCAAAGAAAGTTATCCCTAAAAAATCATATAGTCTGGCTATGCTCTATCTTCGTCACACAAAATATTTAAATCATGCACAACCCGAATGACAAGCCAAGCAATTGTTTCATACTTTTGATGTTCTCAAACTTTTTCAATCTTCACGCAATACATGAGCGTGAGCCATGGACATAGCAAGGTGGAATAGAATGGTGGTTGTGGAGAAGACAAAAAGAAGAAGATAGTCTCACATCAACTAGGCGTATGAACGGGCTATGGAGATGCCCATAAATAGATATCAATGTGAGTGAGTAGGGATTTCCGTGCAACGGATGCACTAGAGCTATAAGTGTATGAAATCTCAACAAAAGAGACTCAGTGGGTGTGCATCCAACTCGCTTGCTCACGAAGACCTAGGGCATTTTGAGGAAGCCCATCATTTGAATATACAAGCCAAGTTCTATAATGTAAAATATTCTCACTAGTATATGAAAGTGACAACATAGGAGACTCTCTATCACGAAGATCACGGTGCTACTTTGAAGCACAAGTGTGGTAAAAGGATAGTAGCATTGTCCCTTCTCTCCTTTTCTCTCAATTTTTTTTGTTTGGGCCTTTCTCTTTATTTATGGCCTCTTTTTTTTCGTCCGGAGTCTCATCCTAACTTGTGGGGGAATCATAGTCTCCATCATCCTTTCCTCACATGGGACAATGCTCTAATAATGATGATCATCACACTTTTATTTACATACAACACAAAAAGTCACAACTCAATACTTAGAACCATTATGACTCTATGTCAATGCCTCCGGCGGTGTACCGGGATGTGCTATGAATCAAGAGTGACATGTATGAAAATCATGAACGGTGGTTTTGCCACAAATATGATGCCAACTACATGATCATGCAAGGCAATATGACAATGATGGAGCCTGTCATAATAAACGGAACGGTGGAAAGTTGCATGGCAATATATCTCGGAATGGCTATGGAAATGCCATAATAGGTAGGTATGGTGGCTCTTTTGAGGAAGGTATATGGTGGGTGTATGATACCGGTGAAAAGTGCGCGGTATTAGAGAGGCTAGCAATGGTGGAAGGGTGAGAGTGCATATAATCCATGTACTCAACATTAGTCATAAAGAACTCACATACTTATTGGAAAAATCTATTAGTTATTGAAATGAAGTACTACGCGCATGCTCCTAGGGGATAGATTGGTAGGAAAAGACCATCGCTCGTCCCCGACCGCCACTCATAAGGAAGACAATTAATAAATAAATCATGCTCCGACTTCATCACATAGCGGTTCAACATACGTGCATGCTACGGGAATCACAAACTTTAACACAAGTATTTCTCAAATTCACAACTACTAAACTAGCATGACTCTAATATCACCATCTTCATATCTCAAAACAATCATAAAGAATCAAACTTTTCATAGTAATCAGTGCACTTTATATGATAGTTTTTATTATACCTATCTTGGATGCTCATCACATTAGGACTAATTTTATAACCAAAGCAAATTACCATGCTGTTCTAAAAGACTCTCAAAATAATGTAAGTGAAGCATGAGAGATCAATAATTTCTATAAAATAAAACCACCACCTTGCTCTAAAATGATATAAGCGAAGCACAAGAGCAAAATTATCTAGCTCAAAAGATATAAGTGAAGCACATAGAGTATTCTAATAAATTCCGATTCCGTGTGTCTCTCCAAAAGGTGTGTACAGCAAGGATGATTGTGGTAAAGTAAAAAGAAAAGACTAAAATCATTCAAGACACTGCAAGCAAAACACATATCATGTGGTGAATAAAAATATAGCCTCAAGTAAAGTTAATGATAGACGAAGACGAAAGAGGGGATGCCTTCCGGGGCATCCCCAAGCTTAGGCTTTTTGTTGTCCTTGAATTTTACCTTGGTGTGCCTTGCGCATCCCCAAGCTTAGGCTCTTGCCACTCCTTATTCCATAATCCATCAAATCTTTTACCCAAAACTTGAAAACTTCACAACACAAAACTCAACAGAAAATCTCATGAGCTCCGTTAGTATAAGAAAACAAACCACCACTTTAAGGTACTCTAATGAACTCATTCTTTATTTATATTGGTGTTAAACCTACTGTATTCCAACTTCTCTATGGTCGATACCCCCCGACACTAGCCATAGATTCATCAAAATAAGCGAACAACACACGAAAAACAGATTCTGTCAAAAACAGAACAGTCTGTAGCAATCTGATTCAAATGCATATTTTTGTAACTCCAAAAATTCTGCAAAAATAGGACAACCTAGATAATTTGTTTATTGATCTACTGCAATTGGAATTAGTATTTTATCACATTCATCCTGCGAGCGTGTCTCTAGACAGGACAATGGTGCGATCAAAGAAACTAGCCAAGGTTCCATCACATGAGGGCCCTCTCGATACAAACACTCACTAGAGTTAAGGGATAAACAACTGCAAGAATCTCAAAATGTATCAACAAGGAGTATAGCCATGGACTTAGCTTTCGTTTTGAGCTTCTTTTTCGTCTGTCGGGCCACGCGCGTCCGACACGTCCACAGCCCCTGGAGAAGTAGAAGGCAATCGGGTGATTTCCATGCTCCCGGCAAGGGTCGGCATGTATTTCTTGTAGCAGGTGCGCATAGGGGCATGGCGTCGGGCTTCTCTGGTCTCCTTCCTTTTTTGCTTCCCCTCCCCTCGAGTCAGTGCAGCAACCACCATCGCATGGGATGTGCTAGTGCGGGCAGCCTCACTGAAGTGTGCTTGCCAGGGCATCGACCGATGGACTCATACCAGCATTCTGCTCAGGATTACCCATGGCGGGGAAAATGCTGGACCGAGTGTCGCATGGTAATCGTCGACATCGATGATACCGAGGCATAAGCAACTCGACTTCTGATGAGGTGGAGGGACAGGAAGGAGGGAGCTTGCACCCACATGCCTTGTGCCCCTTCGTCTAGACAGCGTTCGGATGCTGATGACGCCATACGAACTGTCGGGGTAAGTCCAGCATCACCAACCACGGTCTTTTCTATGACCGTCGCTGTGGCAAATCTTGGGGAGCGACAACACGGCGCGAGAGTGGATCTTCCCCCGCTCCGCATCTATGCCCCCGCGGGCGCCATGCTCAATGGCGCCATCGAAGATGAGGATGGCGATGAAGATGACCTGCCGCATACCCTTTCAGGTTCGCGCAAGAGTGCCCCCTACCTGGCGCACCAAAGATGTCGCGGGTCATCCGCGGTCACCTATGGGACCGGGTGGCCCCTTGCTGGTTCGGCGGGGGGACGTCACGTTGCACAAAGAGCAGATCAATGCACGATAGTGTGGCAGATAGCACACAAGCAATTTACCCAGGTTCGGGCTGCCGCGAGGCGTATGACCCTACTCCGGCTTTGGTGGATTGATGGTGGAATGAGCGTGGCGGTGCGTAGTACACTTGCCCAGCAAGGTTTGCCTCGGGCCGCAGTGACTACGCGCGTATGGTGACTTGGGTTTATCAACTTTCCAACCCTCTAACACCTCCTATGAGTGCCATGGGCCTCCTTTTATAGATTAAGGGGTCACCACAGTGGCAAAGTGGTCATTATCCACTGATATGATAGCAAACAGTGCTATCATACATAACTCTGCGGGCTGACAGGGCGCATTAAACGCGCCACTTAGTGTCACATCTGTAGTTACCCGGCAGGGCCTGCCGGGCTATCTCGCCAGCTCCGCACTCGTTCTCTTGAAACGTCGCAGGACGAGTGTCATCTGTGGGTTTCTCCTGTAGGAAATGGCTGTCATGTGGTGAATGGCTGCCACTTAATCACCTTTTGGCTTGACATCGCACTGATTGCCGACGTGAATCCTGTTGGAGTGGTTGGCGAGGTGGTGGCCTCGCCCCTTGCCGGGCTTGCCTTCCCGGCAAGGGAGGCCGTTCTCTTGCTGATATCTCGGTCCTCTGGCTTGATCTTGGTTCCTCTGGGCTGCATGTTGGTTCTTCAAATCTCTTCGTCCTTCATTCTCTGGCTTGACCTTGGCTTATCTGTGCACGAGTTAGGGGAAAATGTCTACCCCTGTATATTTTCCCCGACATACTTTGAAGCATAAGTACGGCAAAAGTATAGTAACATTGTCCCTTCTCTCTTTTCTGTCATTTTTTTGGGCCTTCTCTTTTTTTGGCCTTTCTCTCTTTTTTATATTTTTATTTACTCACATGGGACAATGCTCTAATAATGAAGATCATCACACTTTTATTTACTTACAGCTCGAAAATTACAACTCGATACTAGAAAAAAATATGACTCTATGTGAATGCCTTCGGCGGTGTACCGGGATGTGCAATGAATCAAGAGTGACATGTATAAAAAAAGATGAACGGTGGCTTTGCCACAAATACAATGTCAACTACATGATCATGCATAGCAATATGACAATGATGGAGCGTGTCATAATAAACGGAATGGTGGAAAGTTGCATGGCAATATATCGCGGAATGGTTGTGGAAATGCAAAAATAGGTAGGTATGGTGGCTGTTTTGATGAATGCACTACTAGGGAAAAGCCTAGCAGTAGCGTTGGTTTTTGGCCTATCAGTAGCGCGGGTAGGCGCGCTACTGATAATGCGCTATAGCTAAAGCTTAGCAGTAGCGCCGACTGGCACGCGCTACTGATATATCTTCTTAGTAGTAGCGCTTTCCATGTCAATCGCTACTGCTGACTACTAGTAGCACTTTAGAGAACAACCGCTACTACTATTATTCTGTATTCCATTTCTTTTGAATTTTAGGTCGTATTCATACACCTGTATACAATTTTTCATACAGTAGCAATTTAGAGATTGTTTTAACATCGTAATGAGTTATTAAATCACTAGGTGAAAGAACTTTGGATTAGTTTCAAGTGCATGGATCAAAAGTAACAAATGTTCACTTTGGATCCATCCATTTGAAACTAATCCGCGGTTCTTTCACCCAATGACATCATAACTTATCATCATCATCATAATATCATTAATTACTTATCATCATAATATATCATTGTCATATAACTCCTCATAATCATCATTTTCGTCCATGATGAGACATCATATAACAACTCCGTCACTAGCTATAATAACTCCTCATCATCATCATCATAGTACTCATAATCACTACTCCTACTCAGCATCACCATCAAGTCTAAGACATTGTAGTCATATATAATCAACACTAATTAATTGTTCTTAATACTTAGGACCTACTCCTCTCTCCTAGCTAAAATACCATAAAACAGATAAACCGGTCCTTCACCATAATGGAGAATGGACATAAACCTATCTCCAACTTGTGGCTTGCGCACATTCATTTTTGTCTCCAATTATTTGTGTGTGCGCATTCATCACTTTGCTCCATTCTTTGATTTTGAGCCTTCCATCATTTGAAGAAATCGAGTATGTAGTATGGTAAGCCTCCGAAGGAGTTGGTCGTAAGCTAACCATATGCATATCACCTTCGGTACATAGCATGTCAGGCACAACCTACTTCAGGAGCCTCTGTTCAAAACCGAAATAGTAACATATATAGTTAGCAATGTAGTTTACTTAAGAATAATGTATGCAATGAAGTTACCATCATTAACGAAATCTTACCAAGTTTTTGGCAATGAAGTTACCATCAAGCAATTTATGGACTAGTGGCACGTATCTAATATAATTTGGGCTGATAGAGTGACTGGTTTTGAAGGCCTCAACATCTTCTATGAATGAGACAAGATAACCTTTCTCCTCACAATTAAGCTTGGAATCACAGATGTAGTATGTGCTATCTACTACCTTTCGAGTATTTCTTGAAGATAAGAAATAAGCTGACAATTATAAATAAATAAGTTTAGGACGGACGAACACCAAATATTATTAAAGTAACAACATAAATTACCGAACTTAACAAATTAGTTTGACAAACTCACATCTTGGTAAAACTGGAGGCATATCCACATCCACCCAGATGTCAATATTATCATCATCATAATAATCTTCGGGACGAATATCAAATCTTATTCGCATTCCCTCCTCAAATCCATATGCCTTGCAGAGAGATTCCCAATTAGACCAACCGAAATGGGAGCGATCGAACGCATTGTAGAACTTAACCAGAAACTCATAACCATGTTTAGTTCTTAAGTGAGCCCTCCTCGTCTCCACATTCTCAAAGTCATCTAAAGCAAAAGCAAGCTTCTCCAATACATATGGTCTAGCATGGCACGGGATGTGCTAGTCGAATTGAAAAAAAAATCCATAAATTGCACGTTGAACAAAAGAAGCACAAGTGATGATATTTATTACGATGAAATGCCTGTCGTTGCGTACCGTACAAACATCGAAGGTCTCTTCCAGCTTCACGGTGAAAAACCTATCATTTTGCAGGTGAGAAAACCTGTCGCACACACAACGTTCATCGTAGCAGTACCCGCACTCCGGGATCCCATCGTCATCAGACATCTCCTTTTATTAACTACTTACAAAATAAACTAGTTTTATTAACTACTTACTAAATAAAGTAGTTTTATTAAGCACTTACTATAAATAAACTAGTTCTATTAAACACTTACCAAATAAACTAGTTCTATCAAGTACCTAATATAAATAAACTAGTTATATTAATCACTTACTAAATAAACTATTTTCTATTAAACACTTGCTAAAGATTCTACTACCCTAGTTTTACCCTAAATTTTCTTACTTATATTTTATTCAAAACACCTACGATTTGCAAGAACAGAGACAAGGGAGGGAGGGAGGAGAGAGGAGGGGGAGGGGGCGGCCGGAGGAGGAGGGGGAGGGGGCGGCCGGAGGAGGAGGGGGAGCTGTCAGGCCCAATATGCGATACTATCCTAAAGAGACTCGAAGGTCCTACCAAGCATAGAACCGCATAATGAAACGCTTTTACAAGGTGGATATCATTACATCAACATTACATAATAGATGGGGATACATTCAAAAGGCATACAATGCCACATGAATACAACATCACAATACATAAGAGCAACATCCGACTACGGATGAAACACAAACAGAAACTCAAACGACATCCACCTTGCAAGCCCAGGCTGCCGACCTGGAACCTATCCCCTGATCGAAGAAGAAGCAGAAGAAGAACTCCAAAACAAGTAAACATCGCTCTCGCGTCATGATCATCGCATAACCTATACCTGCAACTGTTGTTGTAGCAATCTATGAGCCATGAGGACTAAGCAATCCCATAACCATGTGTATCAAGACTAGCAAAGCTTAATGGGTAAGGAAGAGGTAAAGTGGTGAGGTTGCAGCATCGACTAAGCATGATATGGTGGCTAACATACGTAAATAAGAGCAAGAAGAGAAGCAACGAAATGGTCGTGAAGCTAGCAATGATCAAGATGTGATCCTAAAACTACTTACATCAAACATAACCCAAAACCGTCTTCACTTCCCGGACTCCGCCGAAAAGAGACCATCACGGCTACACACACGGTTGATGCATTTTAATTCGGATCTGGTGTCAAGTTATCTACAACCGGACATTAACAAATTCCCATCTGCCACATAACTGCAGGCACGGCTCTTGAAATTTTATACCCTGCAGGATATTCCTTCTCCCAGGAAGACCCGATCAGTCTCGGAATCCCAGTTTACAAGACATTTCGAGAATGGTAAAACAAGACCAGCAAGACCGCCCGATGGGCCGACATCCCGATAGGAGCTGCACATATCTCGTTCTCAGGGCAACACCGGATGAACACTACGTACAACTTAAACCAGCCCTCAAGTTTCCCCGAGGTGGTGGTGCAAGTGGCTCTAGTTCGGACCAACACTTAGAGAAGCATTGGCCCTGGGTGGATGAATAAAGATGACCCTCGAGAGAGCGACTCCCAAGGGAAAAGTAGGTAGTGGTGAGGCAAATGGTAAAACCAAGGTTGGGCCTTGCTGGAGGAGTTTTATTCAAGGCGAAATGTCAAGGGGGTGCCATAAATCACCCAACCGCGTTAGGGGCGCAAAATCCAGGAACATAATACCGATATGACGGAAACTAGGGAGGCAAGAGTGGAACAAAACACCAGGCATAAGGCTGAGCCTTCCACCCTTTACCAAGTATATAGATGTATTAATAATATCAGAGATATTGTGATATCCCACTATAATTCTGTCCACCTGCAACTAACAACGCTATAAGAGGGGCTGAGCAAAGCGGTAACATAGCCAAACAACGGTTTGCTGGGAAAGGTGAAAAGGATAGAGGCTGGCATGACAAATTGAGAGGCTCGAAGAGCAAGTGATAGGTAGCGCAGCTAAGCGATAGAACGAAGCAACTAGCATAGCAATGATAGTAGTGAGATCCAGGGTAGCGGTCATCTTGCCTGAAATCCCGCTAGGAAGAAGAACGAGTCCATGAAGAAGTCGAACGGATGAAGACGAACTAAGCGTAGACGAACGAATCCTCACGATCGCAACGAAACAGGAACTAACGAGAAGGAGCACAACCGGAAAGAAGCAAACAACAAGGTAAACACACAACACATAGACAAGGCATGACGCACAACCAAGTATGATGCATGACAAGGATACATGCAGCTACTCATGGCAAGAGATGATGCATACAAGAACAACACATCAAAGCAAGGTTAAATGAGGCCGGAAACAACATATAACAATTCCGGTAAGTCCTCATATGCAAATTTAGAAATTGGTCCAGAACTGAATAAACCTTATTTTCAAGTTGTTAACAGCAAGTTAAGATGCACCAAGATGATCTACACGAGATTCTAGTCAAGTTACATATAAAGTTTATTTAATTCGGAGCTACGGCCTAGAAGATATGAGCAAAACAAGTTAAACATGGCATTGATGCAAAATGCATACAAACATCAAGCAAACACTCTCAAAACATGGATGCAACAAGGTAATATGAAACTTCATGCAGAATTAAGCAAGTTTCATATAGAGCACACTCAAAACGGAGCAAAGCTTCAACACATACACATGAAACAAGATATAGCAACAATCTGTTCAAAACAGCAACTAGGCATCTAGCAAGCATCAAAACAATATGCTACAGCACCTCAACATAAGAAAAAAAGGCATGGGCATGAAGTACAGGTAAAGCATGACAAAATATGAACAGTGAGATATCTCCAGAAAAGAATATAACATGCTCAAAAGGACTTGGCAAGATTGCAAATTATAACAGTTTCAGACTTCGCAGAAATAACATTAGGTTGCAATGTTTAGAGCTATCAAACAACATGTTACAGAAACTTATCATGGCAAACAAAGGCATGGAATGCTAATACTAAAGACAAAGAACAAAACTCCCTTACTGAACTTTTTCCAAAGATCGACAGAAAAGATGGTCGTATCCATGCAAACATGGCAAATGATATGACAGATTAAGACATGGCAGGAACAACGATAAGTAGGCATATTGGTGAGCTTCTACAGCTCACCACAGAGCAATACATGGCATTACAAGGCAACCAACAGTAATAATACATGTTTATGAAGCTAAGCATGGCAAGAGAAAGTTCATAGGGTGAACGGATCACTAGCAAAACACATGGGAAAACTGAACTTAATGTTAACAGGCTGACAACAACATTATTTAGCAACTTAATGTTAACAGGCTAACAGCAACATTATTTAGCTACATCAGGCTATAAATGCAACCAGGGGCATTTATGTATAGATAATGACATGTATAACAAAACATCCTTAGTGAACATCTCCAGATTATGCATAGAATGACGTGTAGCAGCAGGTTTACATAGCATCATGATATAGCAGAATCAGTCTAGCAAAACAGCAACAGCAAGTACCCTACTTCACGAGCTCGATGCACTCACTACAAGACTCACAAAAATACATGGCATGATGTAGCTCAAAACTCATGTAGACATCAAGCTCATAAGATGCACACACAAAATGCAATGAAAAAGACAAAACAACAAGTTCTGATAACAGACAACAGTTAACAACATATATCACTCTTGCAACGATGATTAGGGCATCAACATGAACTCAAACAATCATGGAAAAATGTAACAAAAAGAAGAGCATCTCATGACGAACATTTTGATATATCATGCATGCAAACGGATCTACGGTCGGAGAGTTATGGCATGTTGAACAGGGCACTAGAATGCTGAAAATTTAGGGACTAGGAGATAATTATACCCTCCAGGAGAAGTCAAAGGGACGAGGAGATCCCGGGACGGAGCGGACTGGGGAGGCTCGGGGCGTTTGGATCGGGGACTGGTGGATCTGGTCCTGATCTGGATCCGACGAACTCCGGCGAGGCGGCGGCCGGCGGGGGGAGGCGTGGGACGACGGGGCAGAGATGTGGGGCGGCAGGGTCCGGCGAGGGAGATGGGGCGCCGGCGGGCGGAGGTAGAGGCACCGAGCTCCGGCGAGCTCCATGGCGGCGCTGGCCATGGAGGTGGCGCAGGGCGGAGGCGCTCAGCGGCGGGGTCGGCGAATGGGTGGCGGGGCGGCGCGTGGGATCCGTCGGGCGCGGGCACGCACCGGCGACGATGAGGCGGCGAGGTGCGGTCGTCGGGGACGGCGCGGTCGCCGGCGAAGGGCGGGCGAGATCCGGGCGGCAGCGGGTCCGATCTGGGCTCCCTCGGGCCGCGGCAGCGGCCGGTAGCGCTAGGACATGTGGCGGGCGCTGGTTGGGCGTGGGGCGGCGGCGCGGTTCGTCCAGCGGCGCGCGGACATGTCCGGCGACGCGAGAGGGAGGTTTTTAGGGTTTTGGACTGCGATTTGGACGGGGGACGGCATATTTATAGGTAGGGGAGCTAGGAGAGTCCAAATGGGGTGCGGATTTCGCCCACAGGATCATGATCGAACGACCGAGAGCATGGAGGGGGTTAGATGGGCTAGGTGGGCTGTGTGGAGAGGTGCTGGGCTGCAAAGAGAAGGAGATTTTGGGCTACGCCGTTAACCGTTGGGTCGTCAAACCGACTCCGAATGCGACGAAAATTGACAGGCGGTCTACCCACTCTAAAACAACACCGCACACCAAGTTTCATCCCATTCCGAGAACATTTTTCGGCCACTTATGAAACAAGCACTAAGAGGGGGCGACGGGCGCGCGCGAGAGGTCTGGACTCCGAACGGACAACGAAGAGAACCGGGGGAACCCGAGCGGATGCAAGTTTTGAAAAACATGTAGATGAAATGCAGATGATGACATGGCAAAATGCAACATGCAAGCAAATGACATGCCAACAACGGCGAACAACTGGAAGACACCTGGTGCATCGAATCCGGGATGACATGGTGAGTACCCCCTAGTCCAGGACACCGTCAGTGCCCGTGGAGGGGTGGTTGAATAGGACCCCGTGGTGTGGAGGGCTGGATGAACAGTAGATGGTGGAGGGGTGCCCGTGGAGGGGTGGTTGAACAGGACCCAGTGGTGTGGAGGGCTGGATGAACAATAGACGGTGGAGGGGTGCCCGTGGAGGGGTGGTTGAACAGTAGCCGGTGGAGTAGCGCGCGGTGGAGACTGGATGAACAGGAGCCCGTGGAGGCTGGAGGAGGTCGACGGTAGCCCGTGGTGGCTGCAGGAGGTCGATGGTGGAGATGAACAGTATCCCGCGGAGTCCCATTTTGCAGTACTCCACACCCCTCCTTATGAACAGGACCCCCGTTTCGACCGTAGCGCTCCAACACAAGTCTGTTTCGTCCGTTTTGTGGTACGCCACACCCCTCCCGATCAACAGGACCCCCGTTTCGACCGTGGGAGGTCCGTTTCATCCGTTTTGCGGTACGTCACACCCCTCCCGATCAACAGGACCCCGTTCCGAACGTAGGAGGTCCGTTTCCTCCGTTGTGCGGTACGCTAGGCCTCGTTTCCATCGCCTATTCTGTCCAAGCCCTCCCGATGAACACGACCACGCATTCCGTTCCGACCCAGCCGGTTGGCTCCCACGCGTTCCGTTGCCTCCCGATGAACACGATGCATTCCGTTGCCTCCCCATGAACACGATGCATTCCGTTGCCTTCCCATGAACACAACGACGACGATGTTTCTCCGTTCCGACCCAGCCATCTACACGAGCCCTGGCCGTACGTATGCGCGAGTAGGCGTTCGAGACCCCGCCCGTATGTACACATACGTGGCCGTATTTTCTTTCTTGCACCCTGGCCGCTGTACGTACGTGTACATGCTACGTGCGCGCCTCTACTACGACACGTGCGTGCCTCTACTACGACACGTGCGCGCCTCTACATCGACCAGTATGTACGTACACGTTCGCGACCAGAATGACAATGCTATCTACGCTTTGACCAGGTGGGTCCCGACTGTCAGGCACTTCCTTGCCTGCGAAGATGTAGCTGGTGGGTCCCAGCCGTCAGGGGGGCGAATTGTTTTGTTTTGTTTTTGCCCGAATGCACTACCTTGCGTGCAAAGATGTAGCTGGTGGGTCCCAGCAGTCAGGGGGGCGAATCGTTTTTTTGTTGCCCGGACGCACTTCCTAGCGTGCGATGTAGCTGGTGGGTCCCAGTAGTCAGGGGAAACGGTTTTTTTCACGAAATACGGTGGCCCGTCCGGTGGGTCCCTGCTATCAGGTGGAGGAATAATTATTTTGCGCGTAATAAGGAGGCACTTCCTTGCGGCCGCCGTGGACCCGGCCGCCAGCCTCTCCACGTACAGTACTCTTCCGATGGAAGTCGGTTGTTGACCACATTGACCACGCCGCGCCGAGAGCACCACGACGGTGGACGACGGCGAGGCCTAGGAACGGGACGACGCAGAGCCGGCGAAGACGCAGCAGTGGATGCCCACGCGAAGAGGAGTACGAGGGTTCGCTGGTTCGACTGCGGTGTGAGGCTACCGTCGCCGCATAATAACAGGGGGTGTGGGTGAGTAGAGGGATGGCCTTGCTAGCGGTGGGAGTAGTAGGGGGCGGTGAGGCCTCCGCGGCATCACAGCCGGCCACGTGAGGCAGGAGCATGCGGCATGACTGACGCTGCTTTGGGCGGCTGGAGCACGAAGACCAGAGGTTGAAGAAGTACTACGGCCGTTGGATGGACATCATATGCTCACTGGAGCTAGAATCGTTCATATTGACTAAGTTGACAAAGCCCTCCGTCCCCGTATACTTAGTAGGCCCACAAGTCAGCCTCCCACCAAGGTGAGTCCCAGCTAGCAGGGGGAGTATTCATTTTTTTGTGCGTAATAAGGAGGCATTTCTGGTGGGTCCTAGCTGACAGCGGGGAGAACATTTTTTTCGCGAAATACAGAGACCCTTCCGGTGGGTTCTAGCTATCAGGTGGAGGAATCATTATTTTGCGCGTAATAAGGAGGCATTTTCTTGTGTGGGCCCCTACTGTCAGCCTCTTCCGATGGCTGTTGTTTGTTGACCATGTTGACCTCGCCTCACCGAGAGCACAAACGCGGTGGACGAGGGCGAGGCCCAGGAAGAGAAACACCAGGAGCCGGCGAAGCCACTACAGCGGATGCCCACGCTGAGGGGAGAACGAGCACTAACTCGTCGGCTGTGGGGTGAGGCTGACGTCGCCGGAAAATAACAGGATGTGGGTGGTTAGAGGGATGGCCTGGCGGCAGCACAGCCAGCCACAGGAGGAGGGATCAGGCAGTCTCGCTGGCGCTGGTTTGGGCGGCTGGAGCAGGAAGATCAGGGATTGAAGTAGCACGGCGGCTGTTGGATGGACATCCAACAGTCACTGCTATGTGTTCACTAAGTTGACAAAGCCTTGCGTACGCGTCAAAAAAAATTAGGACGGCGTCATCGTCAACCTAGTAGGCCCAGAAGTCAGCCTCCAAATATGTGGAAAATAGCATACAGCCCATTAGCCATTATTTTCAATAATTTACAGCCCATTTGCTAATTCTTAAGGATATTTGAAGCCCATATTATTTTTATTAGCATTACAGACCATATATTCTGGGCACTGCTAAAAAATTCAACGAAATTTTGCATATTTCGGTGGGGTCCAAACTCTTTTAGTCACGAAATTTCGAGTCACGTTAAAAATAATTTTCAAAAAATTATATCAAAATAAATTTCAAAAAACAATTCTCCGCAAAAAAGAAAGAATGAAATTTAGAATCTTAACTAGCAAGATGCCCGTTCGTTGCACGGAACATGAAGATGCATTTGTATAAGTAGTTTATCTTGTGGGAGAAAACACGATATTTTAATGTAATTGCGAGTTGGCTTTGGTTTTTATAAGAGTAGAGAGTAGAGAAATCCTGAAAAATGATATTTTAATGCAATTGCCGGTTGGCTTTGGTTTAAAAATTTACAGCCCATTTCTTACATCTTATAGCCCGTTTTCTGGGGAAGCCCATTTCTTACTACTTACATCCCTCCTCATCTTGAAAGATGTGCAGCCCAGCAGGGCTGAGAAAAGCAAGTAGGCCTCGGTTTTGGTATTCTCCTAAAAAAAGAACTGGGCTAGCCAATTTCAGAAAGAAAAAATGTATCAACTGGGCTCGTCATGTGCTTAATAAAAGCGTAAGCGTGGGCTAGACGGGCCACAGCCCCCGCACAACGCGCAGTTGAGCTCCGTCTCTGAAACTGAAAAACAACTGGGCGAGCTGCGGAGTCCCTGGTGTTATCCGCTCATTGTGTAATTTTCTCGTTTATTGACTACATTGACAATGGCATGGAACCTAGTGTTCAAACAATTAGGAGGAAGTATTTTTTTGGCTTGTAATAACGAGGCACCTGCTTGCGAAATGCAATGACCCTCGTGGGTCCCTACTGTCAGCCTCTCCACATACAGTCATCTCCTGATTCCTCTTGGTTGTTGACTATGTTGACAACGCCAGACGGCGGCGGGCACAGCGAGCTAACCAAGGCAGAGAACGACGGCAAGACCTCGGACGGGAACGAACAACAGCCATGGAAGATGCGGTAGTGTAGTGGCAGGTGGAGGGGAGTATGAAGGCAACAACATACAAGTCAAGCATACAAATGGTAGAAAAAGCCCAAGGATTAATTGTTCATCAAATTTTTAAACAAAACCCGGATTGAACATGACAGTAACATCTAACCAAACCACTCTTTTTTGCAGTCACAAACAAATGGATCGGTCTGATCCATAAAATAAACATCCTGTGCAAAAAAATTATTTCGGGATGTCTACAACTTATTGTAAATAGAAGCCGAGCATGTTTAGAAGCCCATTTGTCCACCTAAAACTTCTTTTTTTGATGTTCAACATGTTCGTCCGTGAGAAATCTCTTGCTGCAAAAATTAAGCCTCATGGACAATAGTAACCTCGCATTCAACAGGAAGAATGTGACAAAGCTTATGTTAGCCTGGTTCGATGCATATCGTCCCATTATTATTGCCCTCAAACGAATGTCATGAGAACTGAGAAAATCCTTGTGCTTCTTACGCCAACGATTGGTTATATGTTTTTCTCCATGTGGTTCTACCTAAGTAGACATGAAGATTGAAAACAGTTAAGGTCTGAAAAAAGAGTATGTCGAAAGAACGACAACTGAACAGTTAATACTAGTACAATATATACGGGCTTTCAATATGCATGAAATCATCACCTCTAAGTATAAATTCTACAGAGATCGAGAGCATCGCAGCAAGCCAATAATTATGTCCAGATCAAAACTATACATTCTGATATATATGGTCTTGACAGAATCCAGCAGCATTGATAGGCTATCAATGGACGAACTCTTCATTGAGCATATAACATAATATTAGTACCCAAAGTGTACTCCAAGATGATATAAAACTTATGCGCACAAATGATAAATGCAGCATATGATTACAAATGTGTTGATGATAATATACGGTACCTGAAAAAGTGAGGAGCCAAACACCAACTCCTTGTGATTATTAAGCGGGTCACGAATTAGACCCAAGGTCTCCAGTTTGGGCGCAGAGACGACAGTTATTTCTGAAGGTGTATAAAAATTATGAAGGAGCAACCTTTCAAGTGAAGGGGCATCTTCGATGACGAGCCGTTGTCCTTTAATACAAATTCCAATGCTTTTAAGGTGAGGCGACTTTTGTTGGAGACAACTGATACCGATTTCTATTCCCAAAACAATCAGCAAGCGCTCCAGGGCAGGGCAACTGGAGTGGATGATGATGTGCAGTGAGGCCTCTGACAAATAAACCACCACAAGCGAAAGTTTTTTTAGCAGTGGGAGTCGAAGCATTTGTACCATATCGTCTGGTAGATGGCACCGGGAGAAGGTGGCGGTGTGGAGAGAGGAGGAAAACCTCAAGATGGACAACGGTGGTGTGGGCACGAATTCTTGGTATGTTCGTGGTATGAAACTTTCGTGGTAATGGTAGAACTCAAACTGCTGGAGTTTTCCGTATTCAGGGGATGTTAGCCAAGCGTCCACCTTGCCGGGTATGGACAGCAGGTAGCTTGTTGGGATGCAGAGGCATTGAACGGGGCCCTGCTGGTGAGTAGAGACGATGGCACTGATGAGATCAAATTCAGGAAGGACAGATATCTGACGACAGTCGAGATTGAGGGGCGCGGTGCACCATAGAGGGCGCCACCGAGTTGACAGGACTTGTGTGCGGCAGCAATCCTTGGTGGGGAGAAGCGAGATGATCTCCTCAAGGATGACGCCCGGGAGATCGCTGATGCGGTCCACTGGAGATTCTACCGGTTCCTTAGATCCGGGTGGGGGGGTGGGGGGGCGCTCGCCGCTTCTCCCCGCGCTACCGGGTGCGGGATCTACAACCGGCGTCGCCGCTGGCGGGAGCCTCATCTTCTTGGCGCTAGGGCCAGCCTACTCCATTTTCCTTGTGGGCATCGCGTCGAGCTCGCGGGTTTGAGCAGAGTAGCCAGAGATGAGCCTAGTCGCAGTGCGAGTGGGGAAGAAGGAGGGCTGGGGATTTCTGTAGGAGTGGAAGAAGAGGAGAAGGCGTTTTCTATATGAGTGAGGAAGAAGGTGAGCGGGTTTTCTGGACGAGTGAGGAAGATTGGGGAGCGGGGGGAATTGGGTGGGGAGACGGAAGCGGGAGAGCGAGCTGTTCATGTTTATAAGGCCTGCTGCACTAACTACTCGCTTTTTCCCAAGAACCGCTCTCTTCTTTTGCGTTGCTGCATTGGAGCTGGCGCATGGGCTTGGCTGACTGCCCATGCATGCAGGATGCATGTGCCCGCCGGACACTGCATGCGCCTGGTTTGTTACTAGGCCTATTTAATTGGGTGGTTATGGAGTAAATTAAGGAGATTTATTTTCTCTGTGTGCATCTACCAAATTAGAGGATGTGGTACTAGATGCAGACACTCACATTAAACTAACATTCAGAAGAACAAAATTTAGCATGTCTATGCATCTCAATGATTCACCATACTATAACCAATATACAAAGCTGTGGGAAGGTGTGGAAATAAAGAAAATCGGTCGATGCTTCTCTGAGCAAAGGGCCTCCCTGCGCATGCATTAATTTCCTGGGCATGCTTGTTTCTTCTCAATGTTGCGAGCACTTTGAGCATGTTGGCAAATCCACAGCTAGCTAGCTGCCTCATCTTGCAATTGATGCTGACACATTTGCAGCAAACACATGAGGCAATAGAGATGACTCAACATGGGTCCATATTGTGCAGTTCCCCTGATATCATATTCATTGTCCTGAATCTGAGAAGATAGGAAAACAGTAGCTATACTTAAACGGTGTTGCAAAACAGTAGCACATATCAATAGCTCGGAATGACAAAACACGATCATCTGGGCGAAGGGATACTGACCTGGCTGAGGAAGATTACATATAATTTCAGAAGTCCTTGGTTGATTTCCACCTTCGGCTGCACTGCTTGTTTGCTCCTCCACACATGATAGGATCGTTCCGCACTGCATTCAGCAAGTCAACGTACGAATAAGCTAATTTCATCTTGCGGTGGTCATTGTACCTAGTTACGAATGTAGGAATACCTGGAGCACCATGTGGTTAGCTGACAACAGGTAGATGCAGCCATATAAATTTTGTGCGGTGCTACCAAAATTGAGGTTTGTATCCCTTCCCATTATGAGAATTCTTCTTGAAGTTGGTAGAATGTGACGGCTTGTTCTTTGGATCAAACTTGCCTTTCCCCTGAGATTTGTTCTTGTTGTTTTGGGGCTGGTTGGCCTGGAAGTTCTTCTCGTGTTCCATGTGGGCACTAGAAGCTCCCTCAGCGACCCGAGCACTTGTGTCTTTTTCTCTCGCCTTCTCCACAAAATCAAGAGTGCTAATGAGATCCAAAACAGAAAACTCATGTCTCTTGTTTTTCAGAGAAGTAGCAAAATCGTTCCACGAAGGTGGAAGCTTGGCAATGATGGTCCCAGCAACAAATTTGTCCGACATCTCATGAGTCTGCTGAACAACAGAGCGCTCATCAGTCATCTTGTAGTCATAGAATTGCTCCATGACATACAACTCGTTGCCAGCGCCCGAGGGCCCAAACGTGGCCTCGAGCGCAGCCCACATGTCTTTGCCGCTGTCAAACGACATATATGAATCCACAATGGAATCGTCAAGAACACTCAGCAGGGCGGCTTTGAAGAGGGTATCCATGTTCTGAAAAGCTTCCTGCTGTGTAAGAGTAAGATCGCCCTCAGGCTTACCCTTAGTGGCTTCATAGCAGTACATGATTTGAAACCAATATACTGCTCTTGTGCGCCACCTTTTATATTGCACCCTCTTAAAAGTAGGCGGCTTCAAAAGCACAGCAAAACCACTCGAAGTAAATTTCCTGTAATCAGGTTTTTGGATTGGATTGTTGAATATATGAGCAATTTAGTATCAGATTTAATCCGAATCAGCAGTAAATAGATCATGACGACAATTGCAAACATCAAAGTAATGATGCGGACTAAACCAGGAGGACAGAATCACATACTGTACAGCGGGAGCAGAACCGATGTGGTTGATGTTGTCACTCATGTCGTTGATGAAGAGGTTACCGAGGTCGGGGAAGAAGGCTGTAGTTGAGGAAGTGGTCGCTGGCAGCAGTCACAGGAGTGTGCTCCCAAAAAACCTGATCGCCCCTCTCCCGTACAGGATCATGAAAGGCGGGGTTCAGAGGACTGCTGTCCCTTCTCGCGGTGCATGCCGGAAGGAGGGCTGGAGAAGAATTGCGTGGCGGCGCTAAGATCTGGAACGGTGCGAAACCATATGATACAGCGGCGGCTAGGGTAGAGCATGTCAGGTCGGTCATGCGAGTATAATAGTAGGCCTTTTGCCCCCAAACCCCACGTCCAAGTCAATAATTGCTCAAAAAAATTCAATAATAGCCCCACCAAGGTTTGTCTAAAAAAACGGAGTAATTAAGGCGTCCGTTAGTCCCTTTAGTATAAATACAATATCATTAATAATGGCCCCACCTTTTTTCTCACAAAGTATGTTGGAGTACAACCGGTTACACATTTACAATCCGCTTCTCTTCACTCTCCTCTTCTCTCTCCTTTAACTTAGCACAAATACTATATTTAAATCCTTATAGTCTGCTTATGTCATCTAATTGTAGTACTTGCTCTAAAGTTACTATCCACTGTGTAGTCTGAAATGCCGGGCATGCAGCGGGCGATGCCCTCGGTCGGCACGCCGCTTCAAGGGCGGAAGCAGTGAGAGGTCGCGTCGCCCTGACTTGCCATCAATGTGGAGCGGCGGGCTCAGCTGGCGCCGGGCGGGAAGCACGCGCGGGAGGGGGAGGGGGTTTTGTTGGGCCAAGAAGGTGAGAAGCCAACTTGGGATCGGTCTAGACGGGGAAATATCATGGAGAGAATTCCTTATTTGGCCCTTTCTTAAATTTTGCCTCCTTTTTTTGGGCCTAAAAATATATCATTTCCCCTTTTTGACACATAATTTTTATTTTGTTCCCTTCATGACACTTCCGTCAATTTTGGCACATAACAATGTTAAGTCTAACATGAAAAGACCATTCTACCATTGATATATTATAGGACTAAAATATGTTTAGTCTTTTGACTACATGACTAGTGAAACCAAATCTACAATCTCAGTATCACGTAACAGATTTGAGCTCACCAGATTCCCGAAAAAAATAGATTTGATCTCACCGGACATCTCATGTGCACTCGTTTTACCAGTTGATGTATAGTAATTCCGTTGCATTCGGTTTACCACTTGCGAAGCCAGCCGAAATGAGACAGGTTAAGAGTGACCGTGTAGTTTAAATAAAAAAGGGAAGCTGTAACAAGCACTGATCAGTGTACGTACGACCCTGTAGTTGGTGTGTTGGTGCGTATCTGTCCGGCACCAACGAACAAGTAGATATTGTTGGCGTTCTGCGCAACAATCGCGGGCGTGGTGTTGCCGGAGCTCGGAGGTGAGTGCCTGGTTGGCGACGACGCCCTTGGTCAGGAGGGCCCAGAAATAGCCAGCTGCTAAGCCTGCCACGTAGGCATAAAATATGATGTGGCACCAATAAACTAAGCACCAATGCATTGAAGACTTGAGTTACTAAGCCATTTAATGCACTTAGCACCTCATCTAAAGAGCATTAATAGTATAAGCCAGTGCCATGTCATCTACAGTCCATCTTATAGTCAACATGTACAATAGTAGATCAAAAGAGTGTACTACTACTTTTTTATTCTGCGGCCCACCTTTCATTCTCATAAAGTGCCTAGGAGCACATGCTAGAGCTGGCTCTTCACAAAGAGCCTACTTACCTTCTCTCTCTCCTCTTCTCTTTCCTCCAACTAAGCGGAAATATACTAGTTTATTCCTTATAGCCCGCTGACTCAGCTCTATTGTACTTGCTCTAAGCACATCTAAGCACTTACTAGCACCCCCTTGACCGTGGACCTTGATGGTGTACGTCACTTTCTGTCTCATAATTTTCCTCGTCATCACCTGAGTCCTAGAAGATCTCACCCACATCATCATTAGCATGCAGCCGCCTTGATAGACAACGTGTGCAGAAGGAGTAGAGGCGACTGGGGACGCACCACCACCACGTCGTGGGCACTCCGTATGTGCTCGTGTGCGTGTAGCGTGCGTGTTTTTCCATCGGTGCTAGCTCTAAGGCCGAGGCTGCGGTCGTCTTTGTCTCCGACTAGTAGTAGAGCAATGACGGCAAAGAGGTGCTGCAAGAGATGCGTATGCACCGTTGCGTGCGAGCTTCGCCGTAGCACGATGAACCGTACATCGCCGCGGATGGCGCACACCTCCATGCAGCCGAGTGTGTGCGCATGCATGTGTTATTCACGTGCATTCTACGGCCGAGCGTGTGTGCATGCACGTCTTATGTATGTGCGTTGTGTGGTCCATGCTGTGCGCGTCTGTGCATGAGTTGGATCGGATGGAGTTAGTGCGTTGGCTTGTGTACATGCGTGGCTGCATGCGTCCTGTACATGCGTGGCTTGTTGCGTGGTTATCAATAATTCAATATAAACTACTCCCTCCGTTCCTAAATATAAGTCTTCCTAGCCATTTCAAATAGACTACAACATACGGATGTATGTAGACATATTTTAGAGTGTGGATTCACTCAATTTTGTTTCGTATGTAGTCCCTTATTGAAATATTTAAAAAGACTTATATTTGGGAACGGAGGGAGTATAAAACATCTTCAACTTAGCATCCAGATGTACCGTTTCTAGTGGTTAGCAAAAAGTTCATGTTCTTTTATTTGTTTATAGGTGGGCAGGCGGCAAAAAACAGGGGAAAACGCGCAAGGTTCCTTGCAGACGCTCCACCGCGATGTTCCTTGCTCCTCCTCGGTCGTCGGGAATCTATGCTCTTCAACTCTTTTCTTTTACATGAGCTTTGTTCATCCTTTTCCCAACACGTGAGACATCTAGCATCAAGGTGCATGTGTCATGCAAGAAAATGGAGATAATCAGATAAGCAGTGCGGAAGTGAGTCGCGCGGGGGGGGGGGGGGGAGGGGGGGGGAAGCGGGGGGAAACCCTTTTTCGTAAGTGATTCGTGCACTTCGATGGCACCTACGCAATATTTTTTCTCCTCGATGGCACGTGAATAGTGCACGTACTCAACGACGGAGCACGGGATGGTAGCAATGACATGGTCAGCCCTTTTTTGGAGAGAGTATGTACTACTAGTAAATAACTTTGATGTGTCCCGTCAACTCACAGAACGACGAGAAGCTTGATTACGCCTTCTCTCTCGCCAACGCGTGCGCGGTGGCTCGCAGCACAAGGAGAAACTTTTGCTTACAAACGGTGGACGTGCAGTAGTTCATTCGGTGTCAGATTGCCAGAAGCACTACTGTAGAACCGTCGACTTCCGGAAGAGGCGAAGAGCCAAGCGCAAGGTCACCTACTAAACTTAGGCTAGGCGTAGTGGGAGTAACATAAGTAGGGGTACCTCCTGTTTTTATTCTCGAAACAACCACACGCGAATATCAAGGTGTTGGTTACGTAGAACAAATTTCCTGCAGTCCGTGCTCAGCCCTCCTCTATCTCTCTTCTCAGCCAGCCAGCGGACGCGCGGAGCCCATCGTCTGTTTGCTCACATGCGGCCCCACATGTCAGTGAAAACGCAAGAGGACCCACTGAACTTGCACATCTTTCACCTCGACGTGCTGGTAATGAAAAACAAATCCAATAAAGATCTTCGGTGGCCGCTTTTGGAGTTACTCAAGAGTAGTAAGATTCTATTTATATTTTAACCCAAGATGCATGTCTCGTGGCTTCAACTACCACTCTATTTTCTTTCGTGACACGACCTGGATGCTGGATGTCCCATGTGTCGGCAAAAGGAGGAAGAACCCGACCGAATCTTTGGTTGTGCTCTCGGATTAGACTAGTTGTGCTAACTTAACATTTTTATTGTGTACTCCCTCCGTTCCAAAATACTTGACTTCCATTTGTCCAAAAATGGATGTACCTATATACTAAAACATGTCTAGATACATATATATTTTGAAAAATAGAAGGCATGTATTGTGCAAAGGAGGGAGTAGAATGGATGCAAGTTTTTGTATTGGGAAGAAGAGTACATCCATATATTGATAGAGCGTTGGAGTTGGCCTTACAAGAGAGACCGCAGTTGAGGAAACCAACTATCGGCAAACCCCCACCTCGCCCGCCGCGCGATGGCTAAGTTAGAGAAACGATGAGGTTGAAGAGATTGCTCTAGCATGGACCCCAAGAAATATGGTGTAAGATGGAAGTCGTGCTGGTGGCGTGTGCTGTACTCCTGGACGTGAATGCTTGTTCTGGCCCATGCCACCCTACTACTCCTACTACTTACTATATAGTACTAATATCGAGGATTCAAGGTGCTGGTTACGTACAATATGGCTATAGTAAAAACACCCGCACGACGCGCGAAGCATGTGAAGCTAGTACAAATAGTGTACTACTATTGTTGATTGGCCTCATCCGATAACTTGTTGCAATGCAGGTACAATTATGTATTTGGAAAATATTTTTTTGCCTCGTCACGCCACTCACTCACAGAAGCAACTCGAAAGCCATTCATAAATTTAGTAAGTTTATCACAGGCATATCATTTTATTACATACAACAGGTCATCAACCAACATCAACAACGAGGATACATTATAAATACTAAAGTTTTCACCACACAACAAATAACAAGCAATGAAATGAACTTCAACTCAACCATTCCTCGGCGTTGGAAACGCTTTCTTTGAACCACAAGTGATTCTCTGGGATGGGCCATCTATTGTCGATCTCGAGAACAATGCAGGACTGATCATCCAGGCTGAAGCGGCCTACTATATAAGTACCAAGGTAGGGAACCACCCTAATGTCCGAGGTATAGACACAGTTGCTTCTCATAAATGGTACTAGTAACGTTGTGTCAACAGCAGTTGGATCGCCTTTCACCATCATCGGATAGTTCTGTCCAAGGAAGAGCGAGTTTTCTCCAAGACTATCAATTCTGTACCAGGGAGAAGGTGTTGGCGCTAGCACACTAGTATCCATTCCGAATACCATGCAACGGGTGTTGGAATAGGTCCGGAGAGTGCGACCATGGGAGACAACACGTGCTCCCTCAGCAGTAACATCATCAGTGGGGGATACACACAAGAAGAGGTGATCCAGCGGAATTAGTTGCCAGGAGCCACTGAGTATATATGTTCTGCTCGCCCTCATGCTCGTGATCATCACCATCGCCATCTCCCCCTTGGTTATAAAATTTTTCAAGTATAGGTGGTGGAATGTTCACAGGACCTTGGAAACACAAGAAGAAGGTTTATTAGTAAAGGGAAACTTGCTAACCCGCATGCATGTGGATGAAACAATTATAATTACGGTGGAAGACAAACGTACCGAATCTACGAGGATCCCATGCAAAAACAGTGCCATGAGCGGTGGAAGCAAACACAAGACCCTCGTATTGAATTGCATCACAGTACTCATTCATGTACAAAAACTGATTTTTGAGCAATATCCATCGGGTCAAACCACCAAGGACGGCAACAAGCTTGTCGAAGATAGCAACAACTTCATAGTTGTTGTAATTCCAAGAGAGGTTCGGAACTCAACAAATTGCTATCATCCTTAGAAGACAGTCACCATGATTGTATTTGAACGTGCGTACAATACCGGTGTGCTCAACCTCTGGGCAGTCTGCTGAGATTTTTGGGAGTGGAACACGG
This sequence comes from Triticum urartu, assembly GCF_003073215.2. NCBI lineage: Eukaryota > Viridiplantae > Streptophyta > Magnoliopsida > Poales > Poaceae > Triticum > Triticum urartu. Next base: position 278,797,121 of record NC_053028.1, read on the forward strand.
TCACGAGTGTACACATTCACAAGTTCCCACTCGTAGTTGGACCCAATGTAAACAACCCAATCTCCATTTGCGGCTGCCCAAGCCTTGCCCTCAAGCGATGGCATCTTAACATCATACATATCATTATCAAGTGGCATCAACTTCCACAAGGCGAGGCCTCCGTCGTCCCCGCTCCAGTAGTCATCAGGGTCACGGCGAAGAAGATAGGGGAGATCAAATCGCTCCCTGACTCTTGGGTTCCTTGTAATGATGTTATTAGTTGAGTCGAGAATGGGCTTGAACGAACCTGCCATGCTAGCCGAGGTGATGACGTCGCACCGATCAATGAGTTCCTCCACCACGTCATCTTTCAGATCGGGGCAAGAATAACGGGGTCGTTTCTGGCCTGTTCCCTCCATGGAGAAGACGATCGAACAATGGCAGAAGAAAGGGTGAAGGGCTGAAAGAAAATGGAGGAGGGAGAGGAAGAGAGTGCGACAGCAGTTCCAAATCGAGAAGGAAAGGCGAAGAGTCGGTGGACGGTTGCCAGTTTGCCACGGTTCACGAAGAGGCGCCCCAGCCTACACGTTGGTTCGGAAATCACTCCTACTACTCGCCGTTGTCTCACTGATATGTTGGAACGGGACCACATGTCAACGAAACATGGTGTGTAATTTCTCGTGCAAAATGCGATCTGGACGCGTTGGCCCGAGGTGCCGCATTAGTTTTCTTTTGAAAGTTTGCCGCATTAGTTATCGACCTTTATTTTTTTAACATGCAATCTTAATGGATAGCTCCTGTGGTCATCACACGTGAGCATATATAGTGATGGTTGATTCGCCCGAGCAACTTATTACTGTGGGAATATGGGAGTACTAGCGGATTCAAGGAACAGAGAAATGATGGTTGCTTTGTCCGAGCAACTTACAGTGGCGAAGGTGGGGCTCTGTGATTTGACTGCTCACTAGTCATTACTACTGCGGCGCAACGACCGGGGTGAATCTTTCCCTAAAGTTGTGTTGTGCACTCAATATTGCTTCATGGCAGGTGGAGCCAGATGAAGGATGTCCAACATTTCCTGCGAAACGAAGTTGAATTGTTTCTGGCATTGCTATCAATCCTTCAGGACTTGTTTATATGTACGCATAATTTTGATGAAATTGTACTGTGATGCTATGAAGGTTTCAACTTTGGTTCCCGTAGGAAAAAAAGGTTTCAACTTAGGATTCATGTGTCTTGCCTCGAGATTATCTCGTTACAACATTCCATCAAATACAAATGAAACTACCATGGCTAATGCATCTCAATGGTTTGCAGATCAGCGCCAATATTCACATCACAACTGAAGACAAAGTTGTGAGAAGGTGTACAAATAAAGAAAAAAATATAATTGATCGATGCTGTTCGTAGGCATGGCTCCATTTCCTTGGCACAGTGTTCATTGCTTGGCAGCTAGTTTCACACAGCTCTGTAGCCAAAAAAGAGGTGTATGAAGGACACCACAATCCGATCATTTTGTGCAGCTCCACTAAAATCGAGTGGACCATCCCTGTTTGCAAAGATATCTAGTCAGTGTGATTACAATAATAGTGGAACTAGATGATGAAACATAACACACATAAATAGAAGCCGATCACCTCTATGATCTATCTTTAGGACTAACTTCTTGTTGGAGAAGATTAGGCACAGTGTTGGATGAGGAGGATAACAAAACCAATCTCCCTTTCCGCAGTCCCGCAGAAATGTAAAAACATTGACCGTGTGACATTTTTGGCGGAACTGCACAAAACACTCTTCAGAAAAGTGATTTGTGTAGTTCACCAAAAGGTCGCAATAGCAACGAGGTGAAAATGGATAGCCCTGTTTGCAAAAGGAGGTCAAAAGGAAACAATTACTGCCCAATGACACGAGTTGAAGACACATACGCCGACAAAAAAGAAGCGTGTTCCATGTAAAAAGGGAAAGATAGCACATGGTGGTTTTTAAAAATGGTTTGAGGACGAGATTGCAAGATGGAAAGTACGCCAGGTGAGATACGATTTAAGCAAACAACTAAAGAATATCCACATGCAGCAACGTGGGAAGATGGGTAGTGGAGAAAGGCCAGAGAAAGATGTACTTGAGGGACGTCGGGATGTTACTAGGAGGGCGCCGGCGGCCGGGATCTGCCCATACTGCGGCAGCGAGCAAGTGGCGAAGGCCCTACCGCGCCGGAGCTTGGTCAGAGAGAACGGCGGGTACCGGAGATCGGGACGAGCTGCCTCAACGCCGTCGAACGGAGAGACGATGCACATCCTCCCATTCCGCCGGCGGACGAGATGCGGCCGGATCACTGACCAATGCTGAGAGAGAGAGGCCAAGGCGGCCTTGTGTGAGATGGTGTGACGAGAGACAAACCCATTTTCCATTTTCCCCACGGCAATCGTTTTATATTCTAGGCGTGGTACCCGACCCTCCTTCGAGTAAACAACCGCTACACGCGTCAAATTATCACGTGGGCTGCCTTTTCGTACAGAAACAAACTCCACCGTGTACCCGCGCGGGTGTGGCCGGGAACGAGACGTGAGTACGTGCGTCCTACATGCACTTCTTCTTTAGGTGCAGGTAGATACGTGGGTGGGTGTGAGAGAGATGGTTTGTGCGAAACAGAGGCAATGTGTTGATGATATCTCAATCCGAAAAACGTAACATATGCAATGTGTGTGAAATGGAGTCATGGACATGAGATATCGATAGAATTGAAAACAGGGATGAAGTGTGTGGCTGCGCGATCGATAAAGAGTGACATCGAATTTGTGTTTGCCCACATCAAAGATACAGGGCGGCTGGCCTACTGGAATTTGAGAGGGCAGAGGTGTAGTACTTCTCCGTGGCATGGATAACTACCTACAACGTTCGACTATCGGTGTGTGTGGGGGGGGGGGGGGGTAGAGACCGGTCGACTAGTATATGTGTGGGGAAGGAGAGAAACCTAGCTATGTATTGAGGGAGATCGATCGACATCCATGGATATGTGTAGCAGAGGAATATGTTTGGGAAAAAGACAAAGGTAGAGCATCGGAGGGTTGGTGGTGGAGTGGCGTCTCACAAATGGTGGGAGAGGCCTGCTACACAAACAGAGGGTATGAGTGCAATATCAATAAGAGAGGGCGGGGATGTCTGTCTGTCTATGCATGTGCGTGTGTGAGACGGGTCGGGAGGTATTCAAGGATGATGAGGGGAGAAGATATGGTTGTGGTAAGCATGCGTAACTACATAGGAAGATCAACCGTCGTGCGTCCGAGAAAAGGAGAGACATAACTAGCGAGGTAAGTGTCAAGACCCCGATTCCAAGTCACATCGATCTAGCCGGTAACACCTCATATCACTTTGCGGCCTCACGCACGGTATCCCACGGGTGTCGCCTTACCATGGCCCGGGACCGTTCGCACCTTTTGGCTCACGTATATGATAGTGTCACTAGCATCCATATGACAGAGAAACCGGGCCGACATGGCTAGTCGTGAACCCAAAGCGGCACAGACCTATGGAGACAGGCATACATGAATCACATCAAGCATGTCGATCATCAGCGAGTGATTCCGGGCTGTAGCACTGGGCTAACAGGACTCCGGGGAACCCGGGCTATAGCAGGCTAGGCAGGACTCCAGATGTCACCGCGTGACATTTCCCCGATCGGACAGACATAGGAACGACGTGAAACACATGCCGGCCAGTCAAGTGTCCTGAGCAGTAGTGCTGGGCTAGTAGGACTCTGGTGAACCGGGCTGTAGCGGACTACTATGGCTCGAGGAACACTAGACTACATTTCCCCATAAGAAAGGCTGCCAAGGATAAACAACTAGATTGTCGGATCCCACTCATACCAAGCATTTCAATCATACACACAATATGCCCGATATGAGTACATACAACATGGCATCACAACAAAACTCTACAACTCTAGTACTTTATTTAAAGGCTCCAGAGAGCCATACATAACAAATTCATACATATAGGGGTCACATGACCTGACACTCAAGTCATATAATCATACAAGCACATGCGGAAGCAACTAGTCTGAGTACAGACACTAGAAAGAAAGAAGGCTTCTCGAAGCCTGTCTATCTACATAGGGCCCTCCATGGCCAAGATCACCACCTGGGTGGCTAGTCACTCGTCGATGTCAAGGTCTACGTAGAACCCATCGGAGGGGGCGGTGTTGTCGTCTGAAAACAGTAATTAAGCAAACATGAGTACAAAGGTACTTAGCAAGTCTTACATCAGAACCTAATATACATGCTCATTCTCAAGAAGGTGGTGGGTTATTGCAGCAAGCCAGCTTTGACTCTTGGCTAAGCTATCCTACGGTACTCCACTAGTAAAATAGTTTTCGCACACGAGTCCACTACTCACCAACACAATACTACACCGGGGATCCTCTCTCGTCATCCTACGAGAGGCCATCCTCGGTACTCACACTTATCTTGAGTCTTTTAGTAGTATCCATTAACTTGTCTATGAACTGTATAGGCAACCAAGTAGTCCTTTACCGCGGACGTGGCTATTCGAATAGTTTTATACCCTGCAGGGGTGTACTTCTTCATACACGCTTTCACCACTTACCGCCGTTTACACGACATGTACTCGGCAACCTTCAAGCAGAAGCCCAGCGAGGGTGTCGGCCACGGCCTACCTAAACACTTAAGTCTCTAGTCTAGGTTTATCGCCTATCCAGGTTCCATCCGTAGGGAGTCCGGCCGAGGTTTCCACATACGGCCCCGAACGATGTGAACAGGGTCCCGAGACGCCAAACGGGCGCCCGGCATACCCGGCCATGGTGTATCTACCGCATCATAGCCCACCCCTAGGGTCAGCGCTACGCACGGCCGCCAACACATAACCTACAAACACCAGAAACTATTTTCAACTCCTGGATAGAGTACTAGGGTGATTAAGAAGCCGAGAGGGTCCATTGGTTTCGGGCCCAATGTACGGTAGTAACTGCATCTTAAATCACACATACAGATCTCAGTTCTTATGGACGGTCTCAATGAAACAACCCACCATGTACTCCTACATGGCCTCTCATCGATACCTTTACCAAAACATGTTCAACACATCCCTCATGTTACTGACATAATCATATCACACTAGCCCATCACCCAGATGAACCAGACCTGACACAACTCTAAGCATAGCAGGCATAGCAAGGTAGGAATCACATACAGGGCTCAATCAACTCCTACACATGCTAGTGGGTTTCATCTAGTTACTATGGCAATGAAAGGTCATGCAGAGGATAAGGGTTCAACTACCATAGCACACAGCAGTTTGAATCACGTTATCTTAATGCAGTAAACAAGAGCAGAAGCAAGAACATGGGTGATCAGTGGGTTGCTTGCCTGTTGTAGTGGTAGTAGGGTACTGCCCTTCAGACGGATACTCAGGGTTATCCTCGGAGGCAGAACCTACCACAAAAGACACACCGAACATGATCAACACATGGCAATATGCAACAATATGATGCATGCTTTGACATGGCAAGATGAAAGTGTCTTGGGCTAATGCAAGCTAAAACAGAAGTGGATGAAGTCATTTGAATCAAAGATTCAAATATTAGCTCATTAAACATGGCCTTATTAGTGCATAACATTATTCTACTTAAACAACAAGGTTAACTTGTTTTGTCATGCATGAAACCATTACAGATGGATAGATTGAATTTTTCTGATCATTTTTCATATATAAATCTTTGCATTTGAGGCTATGGTTGATTTTCTATGATTTTTAGAAGTTTTGACTATTTTCTAGAATTTTCTATTAAAGAATAAATCCAGTAATTGAATTAATGCGTCGGCACTACGTCACTGTGACATCAGCGGGTCAAAGGCGCCAGCCCAGGTCACACCTGACTGGTGGGCCCCTTCTGTCAGTCTCTCAGCTAACTAACAAAGTTAGTTAGTGTTTAGTTAGCACTAAACAGGGTTAGTTAGGCCCTGGGCCCATATGTCAGTGAGAGAGGGTTAGTTAACGATGTCATTAACCTCTAACAGAGTGATGAGCTCTAATTAAAATTAAACTAATTTAGTTAGGAGCCGGCCCCACCTATCAGTGACTCGGGCGGGGTCAAACAGGGGTCAAACCCCTGTTAGCGGGGGTTAATCCCACCGGCGTTGAGTCGCCGGCGAGGCCGAGACGGCGGAGAGCTTCGGAAATCTCCCACAAGCGACCAAATCGACCGGGGTTTGGTTCTACGCGTAGCTGGGGCTCGCGCGCATCTAGTGGGGCAAGTGGGAGGAGCTGGGGTGGAGCGAGCTCGCCGGAATCGAGCTCGTGGCGGCGGCCGGAGCTCGGCCGTTGGTGGTTTCGCTGCTGCAGCAAGTTAGCGGGGAAACGGACGCACTAGCGAGGTGCTACGAGGTGCGGTGAGTGCGTTAAGCACCCGCGCTTGACCAAATGGCCACCGGAGTGATGCCGGCGTCGAGCTCACGCGACGGCGTGCTACGGTGAGAAAGGGGCGGCTTCTACGGCGAGCAAACGAAGCAGAGAAGAGGGGGGATCGGTAGAGGAGCTCACGGCGGTTGCAGAACGCGTCTCAGCGGGCTCGGGGAAGGTCAGAGGTCGTTGGGGCGTTGCCGACGATCTTGGTGGACCGAGGAAGAGGAAGGCGTCGGGGAGGCACTTGGAGGCGTCCGGCGTCGCATGAGTCGACGAGGAGGTCGAGGACGGCAGCGCGGAGCTAAAGGGCTTGTCGGAGAGGCGAGGGGTTGACTCTGGTGATGACTAAGGCAAACGGCAGCAAGGATCGCGCTCGGCCATCGCGGGAGAGGGTGAGGGAGATGAGGGGGAGAGTGAGGGAGGGAGAGAGGGGGACGTGGGGGTCGGCGTGGCACCCCTAGACGCCTCCAGGGCGTCGGCAGAAGCAGGAGGTGGCCGGCGTGTGGCCGCGGGAGCCGGCCACGCGCTCCTTGTACTCCTGGCGGGAGGAGGAGGACGACTGGCAAGGCCAGTCGGCTGGGCCGAGCCAGGTGGGCTGGGCCAGCACAGGTGAGGCCCAGGTGGGTTTCCCTCTCTCTCTTTTTCTTATTTGTTTACTTTTCTATTTTTTCTGCAACTGTTGGGCTTTATTAAAATACTAAAACGTTTCCAAAAATCCTGAAAATAATTGTGGGCTTTGTTTAGAATATTTCCAACAGCGAATATTTATTTCCAGAATTATTTGAGCATTTAAATTATTTTATATCATTTAAATGCCCAAAATCAAATACTTATGATTTAATTCAGTGACCTTCTGTTGACCTAGAAAATTGTGCACCAATTTTGCCAGAGGTTCCAACCCAAGACAAAGAGAGTGAACTTTTTAGAAGGGCATTTCAGGTTCATTGAAAATAATTTTAGTTAACCCTAGTTGTTTCCAGGGGGGTGTTGGGGGTTCTGTCATCCCCATTTCAAACTTAAAAGGAAATTAAACATGATGCACACTCTAATGCTTGAACTAGCTAGAGTGTGACAACTCACCCCCACTCAAAAGAATCTCGTCCCGAGATTTAGGATCCTCCGGGAAGAAGGTGGGGTACTCGAGTCGAAGACGATCCTCCCTTTCCCATGTGGCTTCTTTCTCGGAATGGTGTGACCATTGAACCTTGAGAAACTTGATATTACGACGTCGAGTGGTACGCTCGGCTTGATCAAGGATACGAACGGGATATTCCCGATATGAGAGGTTATCTTGTAGATCAAGCGTTTCGTGGTCCACTCCACGGATAGGATCCGCGAAGCAATGCCTAAGTTGAGAAACGTGGAAGACATCGTGAACTCTGGAAAGATGCGAAGGTAGTTCCAATTGGTAGGCAACTTCTCCCCGTTTGGCAAGAATGCAAAAAGGTCCTATGTAACGAGGAGCCAATTTGCCTTTGATACCGAAACGATGGGTTCCCTTTAACGGAGTAACCCGAAGGTAAGCCTTCTTGTCGACTTCATAAGTCAAAGGCTTATGTTTGCGATCATATTGACTCTTTTGACGAGATTGGGCTGTTTCAATTTCTCACGAATAACGCGAACCTGTTCTTCTGCTTCCTGAATCATATCCAGGCCAAAGAGTTGTCTTTCCCCGGTTTCTGACCAGTTAAGAGGCGTTCGACATTTTCGTCCATAGAGAACTTCGAAAGGAGCCTTGCCCAAGCTGGCTTGATAACTATTGTTATAAGCAAACTCCGCGAACGGAAGGCAATTCTCCCAACCCATTCCGAACGAGATGATAGAGGCTCGGAGCATATCTTCCAGAATTTGATTGACTCGTTCTACTTGACCAGTTGACTGAGGATGGAAGGCGGTGCTAAAGGAGAGATGAGTTCCCATAGCATTTTGGAAACTTTCCCAAAATCGAGAGGTGAAGAGACTCCCACGGTCTAAGTTAATTTCCAATGGAACACCATGAAGAGCCACTATTCGGGAGATGTATAAATCGGCTAGCTGGCTAGCGGTGATACTCTCACGAATAGGTAGAAAGTGGGCTACTTTGGAAAGACGATCGATCACGATGAAGATGGCATTATTCCCTCTCTTGGTCCTAGGAAACCCAGTGATGAAATCCATACTGATTTTATCCCATTTCCACTCAGGAATAGCCAAAGGTTGAAGGGTGCCAGCAGGCCGTTGATGCTCTGCTTTAACACGACGACAGATGTCGCAATTAGCAATGTATTGAGTGATTTCTCTCTTCATCCTAGTCCACCAAAACCACTGGCGTAGGTCTTGATACATTTTAGTACTACCGGGATGAATGGTGAGAGGGGATTCATGAGCTTCCTTAAGGATCAGCCACCTCAGGTTTCGTGCCTTTGGAACCACTAGGCGATTTCCAAAGTATACGACACCTTGATCATCAATGGAGAAACAATTCACGACTCCTTTCTTAATGTTTCTCTTAATACGGGAGATTCCTGGATCTACCTTCTGTTCCTTGATGATTTGATCCGTAAGGGTAGGTTTCGCCACCAGGGTGGATAGGAATCCTCGATGAACAATGTGAAGATTTAGCTTACGAAATTCCTCATGGAGAAGTGGTTGACTTTGTTGTAACATCAGGTTGTTACAATAGGATTTACGACTTAGTGCATCAGCCATGACATTGGCTTTGCCCGGGGTGTAAGTTATTCCTAAGTCGTAATCCGAGATCAACTCGACCCAACATCGTTGCCTGAGATTCAAATCCGGTTGGGTGAAGATATATTTCAAACTTTTGTGATCGGTGAAGATCTCGCAACGATTACCGAGAAGGTAATGTCGCCAAGTTTTGAGTGCATGGACTACAGCTGCAAGCTCTAGATCATGTGTCGGATAATTTTCCTCATGTGGGTGTAGTTGCCGCGAAGCATAGGCAATTACCTGACGATCTTGCATGAGTATGCAACCTAGTCCTTGTCGCTAGGCGTCGCAATAGATAATAAAGTTCTTGGAGAAATCTGGTGGTACCAGTACAGGAGCAGATGTCAGGCGTCTTTTCAGTTCCTGAAAGCTGAACTCGCACTGTGGAGTCCACTCGAACTTTTTATCTTTCTTGAGGAGTTCAGTTAGAGGTTTAGCAACCTTGGAGAAATTCTCGACGAAGCGGCGGCAATAGCTCGCTAAGCCCAGGAAACTCCGAACTTGCTTGACCGTCTCAGGTGGAGTCCAATCAAGGACGGCTTGAACTCGCTCGGGATTGACAGCAATACCCTTACCAGAGATTACATGGCCTAGATAGGTCACTTCTGGCAACCAAAATTCACACTTGGAGAATTTGGCATAAAGGCGATGCTCTCGAAGTTTCATCAATACCAGCCTTAGATGTTTGGCATCTTCCTCTTCATTCTTGGAGTAGATGAGTATGTCATCGAGGTATACTATGACGAATTTATCCAAATACTCCATGAAGACCGAGTTCATTAACCGGGAGAAGGTGGCTGGGGCACTGGTTAAACCGAAGGACATAACGGTGTACTCGTATTGGCCATAACGAGTAACAAAGGCTGTTTTGGGAATCTCCCCGTTTCTGATTTTGATCTGATGGTAGCCTAACCTCAAATCCATCTTGGAAAAGACTGAGGATCCAGCGAGCTGATCATATAGATCGTTGATCCTGGGAAGCGGATACTTGTTCTTGATGGTGACCATGTTGACAGGTCGGTAATCTACAACCATTCGATCCGTTCCATCCTTCTTCTTGACAAAGAAGACGGGGCAAGCCCAGGGAGAGGAACTAGGACGGATGTAACCCTTTTTCAAGGACTCGTCGAGTTGGTTCTTAAGCTCGGCTAGTTCTAAGGGTGCCATCTTGTAGGGTCTTCTAGAAATTGGAACGGTTCCTGGAACAAGGTCTATCACAAACTCAACATCCCTGTCAGGTGGAACACCTCGCTGTTCTTCTGGAAAGACATCCGGAAAGCCTCGGACTACCGGAACATCTTCAAGGTCTGGAAGGGGGTTGGCATTTAGGGAGTAAAGCTGGCGCTTGGCCACTCGAGTTAAGACATTGACTGTCTTGCCCCATGGGTGAGTAAGTTGAATGGTTCTAGTGGCACAATCAATCTTAGCATAATGTGCTGACATCCAGTCCATACCCAAAATGATGTTTATGTCCGAGGACTTGAGAGCTATTAAGGATGCAAGGAAGACAAGTCTATCGACAGGAATTTCGTTCCCATGGCTTACTCTAGAAGTTTGCCGTCTAGAGCCAGGGGTTTGAATTTCCATGGTAGAGGGCATGTCACAGAATGTCGTGTTATGCAATCGAGCATAGTTCTTGGATATGAATGAATGAGATGCTCCAGTATCGAAGAAAAACAGATGCCGGATGGCAATTAACAAGGAGCGTACCAAGGACGACGTTAGGATCCTCATGAGCCTCCTCGGCTGAAACATAGTTGAGATGGCCTCGTGTAGTAGTGACCGGCTTGGCGTAGTATGTCTTTCCCGCTGGCTTACCATGGCCAACGGACTTTCCAGTTTGATTAGGGTTGTTCTGGGACACTCTCGACTATAGTGACCCGGCTCTCCACACTTGAAGCATGTCACCACATTGGGGCGTGGAGCAGCATTAGCAGCAGGGCCACCATAGGGCTTGGATGGTGCAAATTGCTGGTTGGGACGAGGCGCCTCAAAGGATGGCCTCGGGATGAACCTGGGTGGCAGTGCCGTGCTTGGGATCCACACCCGGTGCTTCTGAGCTCCAGATCCGGATGAAGAGCCAAAATCACGGGAGTGCTTGCGTGAAGCATCATAATCAGTCTGGCCTGTCTCAGCACTGATGGCTTTGTTGACCAACTTCTGAAAGGAGGTGCACTCATGCAGACGAAGATCGTGGCGAAGCTCATGGCTAAGTCCCTTGCGGCACCTTGCCTGCTTCTTAGCGTTAGTAGATACCTCTTCAGGGGCATAACGTGCCAGATTCCCAAATTCACAACTATAAGCATCCACAGTCTGTCTTCCTTGGGTGAAATTGCAGAACTCCTCCCTCTTGTGATCCATGAGACCTTCCGGAATGTGATGTTCGCGGAAAGCTTCACTGAATTCAGCCCAAGTAGTAATTTGGCCGACCGGGCGCATAGCTTCAAAATTTTCCAACCAGAGGCTAGCAGGGCCTTCAAGATGATAGGCAGCATAAGTAACCTTGTCGGCTTCGGCTACGTTGGCAGAACGTAGCTTGTAGGTGATGCTTCGAAGCCAGTCATCCGCATCGAGGGGCTCGACGGAATGGTTAAACTTTGGTGGGTACAGCTTGATAAAGTCATTGATTGACACCAAGTCATTTCGCGGATGGCGTGCAGTGTTCTGCTCAATCCGCTCCAGCAGGCGGTTAGTCTCACGCTTGTTTCTTTCCGCCTCCAGCATTACTTCGGCCAGAGAAGGCGGGTGAGGCAGATTTTCACCCCTAGCTGCACTGGCTTCCCCCTGCTCCGGGGCAGCAGGGTTTCTGCGGGTGTTGACCATCCTAGGAGAAAACAAGACAACGGTTTAGATAAGGATGGCTCAACTTAGCAAGGAAGTGCATAATGTAATGGATAACACGGAATGCAGAGATGTTCATCCGTATGTCATGGTAATATAAAACTGGCATATATATACCAACGGTCATACACATCATACATAGTTTAGTACAAGCCCAGGCTACAGTACAACTATGACGAAAGACGTTACATCTCATCGGAGGCATTCCAAGCTCCTATACATTATTTGTCTACACCTCCGGAATTGATTACACACCAAGTCATATTCCCCAAGTCACGCAGGACAGTGGAGACACAACTATTACAATACTAGTGATACTACTACTAACTCAGACAACTCCGTAGTAGTCCTCATAGAAGTCACCTCCATAGCCTGGAAATTCAACGTGATCATTCGGGAACAGACTGTCCTGAGGAGCCTGTGGACCATAGGGGCTAGGATGAGGTCTTGGACCAACAAACGGTGGCCTGCGAGGACCACGGGGTGCGGTGATGCCTCCCACATCACGCCAATCCACCATGTCTGGCAGAGCAGATCTCACAGGATACAGATCCGTTGTATCCATACATCCAGCTTGCACCGTAGGTGCAAACCGAGTCAATGTGGCCCAATGATCAGCACGGGTATTGAAAAGCTCCAACCTCAAGGCCCGATTCTCTCAGTCCTTATCTTCGAGCATCTCGGCAGTGGTACGAGTTAATGAGTCCTCCTGAGTGGAGTCAGCATAGATATCCTGAAGATACCCTTGCGCTCCCGGAAGTGAAGCTGGCATGTAACGGAAGTCACTATTCCGAAGCAGGCCAGTCCGGACTCGCATGATGGTCATCATGGAATAGGCAGCATCCTGCACATCCATCTCAACAGTAACCCCGAGTCCATAGGAACAGTGAAGGGGCTCGGTAGATCCAGGATAAGAGGGAAATATCCTGACGGTGCAGAAATATTGACTTTGATTAAAGTCTCGGAACTGCTCTTCGACAGTGTATTCGGGATACCAACGGTAACACGTCTCGATCATTACCTGGACTAACATAGCGGTATGACCGGGCACGTCGAGGCACCGGGTCAGGCGAACCACTTGATTTTGAGCACGGTTGGCCATCTGAAAGCACAACCACAATGCAAAGACATTAGAATTTCTAGGGAAAATTGGACAGCATAACAGCTGTAAATGCTCAGAAAAAGATTTGAGACATCCACAACAGTTTGCAATACCACTCAACAACATCATATCAAGGTTCTGATCCAATTAGCAACATACTAAAAGTAGTAGAGATTGTACTGAGGCTGGTAACAACAATCCTATAAGCTACTACAGATTAGTAACACGTGAACCTGATAGAAGAAGAGAGCCTAGTCCTTAATCCACATTGAATGAGAAGAGAATGACTCAGATTAGAGGGCATAAGGTAAAGGAGTAAAAGAGCCTTACGTTCCCTCCCACAATCAATTCCCCTACATATAACTAAAGCATTTCTAGACTTGACATCGACCAGTTTGGCTCAACGAACCTACAGGCAGTCCGGCTCTGATGCCAACGCTGTCAAGACCCCGATTCCAAGTCACATCGTTCTAGCCGGTAACACCTCATATCACTTTGCGGCCTCACGCACGGTATCCCACGGGTGTCGCCTTACCATGGCCCAGGACCGTTCGCGCCTTTTGGCTCACGTATATGATAGTGTCGCTAGCATCCATATGACAGAGAACCCGGGCCGACATGGCTAGTCGTGAACCCAAAGCGGCACAGACCTATGGAGACAGGCATACATGAATCACATCGAGCATGTCGGTCATCAACGAGTGATTCCGGGCTGTTGCACTGGGCTAACAGGACTCCGGGGAACCCAGGCTGTAGCAAGCTAGGCAGGACTCCGGATGTCACCGCGTGACATTTCCCCGATGGGACAGACATAGGAACGATGTGAAACACATGCCGGCCAGTCAAGTGTCCTGAGCAGTAGTGCTGGGCTAGCAGGACTCCGGTGAACCGGGCTGTAGTGGACTACTATGGCTCGAGGAACACTAGACTACATTTCCCCATAAGAAAGGCTGCCAAGGATAAACAACTAGATTGTCGGATCCCACTCATACCAAGCATTTCAATCATACACACAATATGCCCGATATGAGTACATACAACATGGCATCACAACAAAACTCTACAACTCAAGTACTTTATTTAAAGGCTCCAGAGAGCCATACATAACAAATTCATACAGATAGGGGTCACATGACCCGACACTCAAGTCATATAATCATACAAGCACATGCGGAAGCAACTAGTCTGAGTACAGACACTAGAAAGAAAGAAGGCTTCTCGAAGCCTGTGTATCTATATAGGGCCCTCCATGGCCAGGATCACCACCTGGGTGGCTAGTCACTCGTCGATGTCAAGGTCTACGTAGAACCCATCGAAGGGGGAGGTGTTGTCGTCTGAAAACGGTAATTAAGCAAACATGAGTACAAAGGTACTCGGCAAGTCTTACATCAGAACCTAATATACATGCTCATTCTCAAGAAGGTGGTGGGGTTATTGCAGCAAGCCAGCTTTGAGTCTTGGCTAAGCTATCCTACGGTACTCCATTAGTAAAATAGTTTTCGCACACGAGTCCACTACTCACCAACACAATACTCCACCGGGGATCCTCTCTCGTCATCCTACAAGAGGCCATCCTCGGTACTCACACTTATCTTGAGTCTTTTAGTAGTATCCATTAACTTGTCTATGAACTGTATAGGCAACCAAGTAGACCTTTACCACGGACGCGACTATTCGAATAGTTTTATACCCTGCAGGGGTGTACTTCTTCATCCACGCTTTCACCACTTACCGTCGTTTACACGACATGTACTCGGCAACCTTCAAGCGGAAGCCCAGCGAGGGTGTCGGCCACGGCCTACCTAAACACTTAAGTCCCTAGTATAGGTTTATCGCCTATCCAGGTTCCATCCGCAGGGAGTCCGGCCGAGGTTTCCACATATGGCCCCGAACAATGTGAACAGGGTCCCGAGACGCCAAACGGGCGCCCGACATACCCGGCCACGGTGTATCTACCGCATCACAGCCCACCCCTAGGGTCAGCGCTATGCACGACCGCCAACACATAACCTACAAACACCAGAAACTATTTGCATCTCCTGGACAGAGTACTAGGGTGATTAAGAAGCCGAGATGGTCCATTGGTTTTGGGCCCAATGTACGGTAGTAACTGCATCTTAAATCACACATACAGATCTCAGTTCTTATGGACGGTCTCAATGAAACAACCCACCATGTACTCCTAGATGGCCTCTCATCGATACCTTTACCAAAACATGTTCAACACATCCCTCATGTTACCGACATAATCATATCACTCTAGCCCATCACCCAGATGAACCAGACCTGACACAACTCTAAGCATAGCAGGCATAGCAAGGTAGGAATCACATACAGGGCTCAATCAACTCCTACACATGCTAGTGGGTTTCATCTAGTTACTGTGGCAATGATAGGTCATGCAGAGGATAAGGGTTCAACTACCGTAGCACACAGCAGTTTGAATCGCGTTATCTTAATGCAGTAAACTATAGCAGAAGCGAGAACATGGGTTTGTATCGGAATGATCAATGGGTTGCTTGCCTGTTGTAGTGGTAGTAGGGTACTGCCCTTCAGACGGATACTCGGGGTTATCCTCGGAGGCAAAACCTAGCACGAAAGACACACCAAACATGATCAACACATGGCAATATGCAACAATATAATGCATGCTATGACATGGCAAGATGAAAGTGTCTTGGCCTAATGCAAGCTAAAACAGAAGGGGATGAACTCATTTGAATCAAAGATTCAAATATTAGCTCATTAAACATTGCCTTATTAGTGCATAACGTTATTCTGCTTAAACAGCAAGGTTAACTTGTTTTTTCATGCATGAAACCATTACAGATGGATAGATTGAATTTTTCTGATCATTTTTCATATATAAATCTTTGCATTTGGAGCTATGGTTGATTTTCTATGATTTTTAGAAGTTTTGACTATTTTCTGGAATTTTCTATTAAAGAATAATTCCAGTAATTGAATTAATGCGTCAGCACTGCGTCACTGTGACGTTAGCGGGTCAAATGCGCCAGCCCAGGTCAAACCTGACTGGTGGGCCCCTTCTGTCAGTCTCTCAGCTAACTAACAGAGTTAGTTAGTGTTTAGTTAGCACTAAACGGGGTTAGTTAGGCCCTGGGCCCATATGTCAGTGAGAGAGGGTTAGTTAACGATGTCATTAACCTCTAACAGAGTGATTAGCTCTAATTAAAATTAAACTAATTTAGTTAGGAGCCGGCCCCACCTATCAGTGACTCGGGCGGGGGTTAATCCTGCCGGTGTTGAGTCGTCGGTGAGGCCGAGACGGCGGAGAGCTTCGGAAATCACCCACAGGCGACCAAATCGACCGGGGTTTGGTCCTACGCATAGCTGGGGCTCGCGCGCATCTAGTGGGGCAAGTGGGAGGAGCCGGGGTGGAGCGAGCTCGCCGGAATCGAGCTCGTGGCGGCGGCCGGAGCTCGGCCGTTGGTGGTTTCGCTGCTGCAGCAAGTTAGTGGGGAAACGGACGCACTTGCGAGGCGCTATGAGGTGCGGTGAGTGTGCTAAGCACCCGCGCTTGACCAAATGGCCACCGGAGTGACGCCGGTGTCGAGCTCGCGCGGCGGCGTGCTACGGTGAGAAAGGGGGCGGCTTACACGGCGAGCAAACGAAGCAGAGAAGACGGGGGATCGATAGAGGAGCTCATGGCGGTTGCAGAATGCGTCTCAGTGGGCTCGGGGAAGGTCGGACGTCATCGGGGCGTTGCCGGTGATCTTGGCGGACCGAGGAAGAAGAAGGCGTCGGGGAGGCGCTTAGAGGCGTCCGGCGTCGTGTGAGTCGACGAGGAGGTCGAGGACGGCAGCGCGGAGCTAAAGGGCTTGTCGGAGAGGCGAGGGGATGGCTCTGGTGACGACTACGGTGAACGGCGGCGAGGATCGCGCTCAGCCATCGCGGGAGAGGGTGAGGGAGACGAGGGGGAGAGTGAGGGAGGGAGAGAGGGGGGCGTGGGGGTCGGCGTGGCACCCCTAGACGCCTCCAGGGCGTCGGCAGAAGCAGGAGGTGGCCGGCGTGTAGCCGCGGGCGCCGGCCACGCGCTCCTCGTCCTCCTGGCGGGAGGAGGAGGACGACTGGCAAGGCCAATCGGCTGGCCGAGCTAGGTGGGCTGGGCCAGCACAGGTGAGGCCCAGGTGGGTTTCCCTCTCTCTCTTTTTCTTATTTGTTTACTTTTCTATTTTTTTTCTGCAACTGTTGGGCTTTATTAAAATACTAAAACGTTTCCAAAAATCCTGAAAATAATTGTGGGCTCTGTTTAGAATATTTCCAACAGCAAACATTTATTTCCAGAATTATTTGAGCATTTAAATTATTTTATAGCATTTAAATGCCCAAAATCAAATACTTATGATTTAGTTCAATGACCTTCTGTTGACCTAGAAAATTGTGCACCAATTTTGCCAGAGGTTCCAACCCAAGACAAAGAGTGAACTTTTTAGAAGGGCATTTCAGGTTCATTGAAAATAATTTTAGTAAATCCTAGTTGTTTCCAGGGGGGGTGTTGAGGGTTCTTTCATCCCCATTTCAAACTTAAAAGGAAATTAAACATGATGCACACTCTAATGCTTGAACTAGCTAGAGTGTGACAGTAAGTGTATCGGTGCTTGGTGAAAACAAATTATAGTCGACCTGGCTATATGTAGGGAGATCAGTTCATATACACGCCTGCATGTGTTAGAAGCAAATAAGGTCCAGAGAGGCAGACAGGGGGAGAAGGTGTGGCTAGGAGGTGGTGCCAGAGGCCTACCATGTCAAGGGGGGAGGAGTGTGCGAGCATGTGATAAATAAAATGAGGGGCGGGGGTGTGCACCTGCGTGGAATCATATTGGACATATGGGGGTATGGACAGTGAGAAGAGAAGAGGGGAAGTATATATGTGTTTGTTGTAGGCACACTTGGCTAGAGAGGTATATTGACCGGTGTGTGCCAGAAAGAAGGAGCCGGGGGCCTACACATACCGCTGGTGGACAACCTAAAGAGAAATAATGAACGTGAGCGATGGAGGGGACGCTAAGGGTGTGTGAGGGGGGGGGGGGCGTGTGCATGCACGATAGAAAGTTAGCGCCAGCTAACTACAAATAGAAGAGGATCGTGAAGGTGTAAAAGACGAACAAAGATCATAATTCGTTATAAAAAAGTGGATATGGATACTTGAAGAAGATATCATAATGTAGAACATTGATTGTAATTTGGGCTAATGTGTCGCTTTTGCAACTCAGGTCTAAATACTTGTCATAATATAGGCGGTGGGGCACTATACTTTGTGTGATAAACACGGTGTACGTATGGAACATGGTTTAGATTATGAATATATAGTTAGTACATCAAATGTACTATTATTTGGAATCAACATCAAGTGTATTCAAAAAATAGAATTCGAATTCATGTAGTACACATAGTTCATATCTATAAATATAGTAATCATGTGGTGTGTTATTAAGGTAATACACGAATGATGGTTGAAGTTGGTAACAATCATGATTGTAGATTCTTATTGAAATAGAGAAATGAATTCAAATTTAGTTCGAATTGCAGCGATAGTATAGACATTTGGAAAGCACTAAAATGTTGGTATGAGTAGGTTACATGCATTATACAGCAAGCAAAAAAATTTAATCAGACATAACATGGATTCATACTCCCTCCTTCCTTCTATATAGGGCGTAGTGAGATTTTTATGACCGCCTTTGACTATTGACAAGATTAATAGTACATGACATGCACAATGTGAAAATTATATCATTGAAAGAACCTTTCACAGACGAATTAACGGTGTGCTTTGCGTAAGTTGCATGTCATATATCATTGCTATAATATTTGGTCAAAGTTAGCATCGAAAAATGCATTAGGCCCTATATAGATGGAAGGAGGTAGTAGCTTTGAATAGCATTTGTATAGTAAAACGGGGCAAGAGTCTCTCTTTTTGTGGTGTGAATAGTTCTATTTTTTCGTTTTCTTTTTGGTTGAGGGAAGTTTGAATTGATTTGGTACGTACAAGTACAATATTACTACACGTTAGGCTTGTCCCTAAGATTCAACCCGCGTCTTGTTATATCCCGAAAATTTAGATATCGTGCTCCCAAAATTGGCGCCTTCACAACCTGTGCCTTGCTATCCCAAAATTACAACGCGCGCGAAAACTCCCTCCAGCTGCCAAATCCCGACACGCGAAATCCCCTTCTAACCCGGAGCCGAAAGGGCCGCTAGTTCAAATCGGTGGGGGGTACTTTTGTAATATACCCTACATTTTGGACAAGCGCGTCCCTAAGTCATGCTTCACCCCTCCCATCGCCCCCTTTTCGGCATTCGAAATCCCAGGCCGCCATAACCTCTCCGCTCCAGCCGTGAAACCCCACCCTCCTCGGTCCACCACATCACTGCTGCCCAGCCAGAGCCTCTTCCCCGATGACGTCGTCCACCGCAACAGCTCGACGTCCCTCGTCCACCTCCCCGGATGAGGATCCATCGTCCATCTTGTCGTCCTGCCTGTACAGCCGCCCCGTCCTCCACCTCCAAGGAGCTGCTCCGACGATCGCCTCGTCTATCGCGGTTGCTCCATCCCACAGCGCCACCTTAACCTGCTCCACCGGAACCGCATCATCCTCACCGACTCCTCGGACAAAGATGAGGCCTACTCGGCGCCACCAAAGAGGTTGTACACTCATTGCATCGCACCTTCTCCTTAACTCGACCTCCCGGCGCCGACGGTGCTCCATCCCGCACCCCCATGGAGGGGCTACCTTGAAGCCGGCGCCGCAAGCGACATCTCCACGGCGGCTCTCCACGGCGGGGTTCATACAAGCCGGATCTGCTGCTGCTGCTCCGGCTCTCGCTCGCTCACTCGCGCTGCTGCTGCTCCGGCTCTCGCTCGATCGCTCGCTCGCCCAGCTGCTGCTGCTGCTCCTCTCCCCCTCGCTCGTGCTGCTGCTCTGTTCCGATTAAGACACACTAGAGTCGACTGAATCGACTTTTGGGTCATTCGATTTTCAGGGGTTGGGGGGGCTCGCCGGAGTTAAGGAAGAACCACCCGCAGCAGGGACTGGGGCTCGCCGGAGAGGTACCCCACTATCTATCTCAGGGTTCAGGGTGGGGGCGGGGGGCCTAGAGGGCTGGCCGAGGTGGCGGTGGCGAGTTGTTTCTGGGCGGCGAGGCGGCGCTGGGGCTGGCGGTTCGGCCGGTGGTGGCTGGCGGCTCAGGGGGGTGCAGGTTGAAGATGAACTGCAGGCCCTCCCTAAACTACATGTCAAGTGCCTCTCTGCTACCATTGCGTTCAGTTTTGACAGTAGCATTCAGATTCCACAATAAATTTCAGTTTCGACAGTTAAGTTCAGAGTTAACAGTTTTTACCTCATCTGTTGTAGCAGGTGGTTTTTGGTGATGTTAATTTTACATCCATTTTAAATCATCTATTGGAGATGCTATTAGAATCCCACTTGAGATTGACGATGTCTGTCTTGTGCGCTTCAGCCTTGACATCTTACGGCTCACCTGAGCTGCTCCAACGACAGAACAATCCATCAAAACAGAGCAGTGCCTTGGACGCCATCTACAGATTCCTCGGATCTTCCTCCACACCTCCGACAGCCACCTCTGCCTCAACTGCTTCAGCGACCAACCCAATGATGTTGAGGTCGACACGGCTACGGCAAAGAGGATGTACACTTGTTATATCACTTATTACTATACATTCACGTCGATCCATTAGGGCTATTTTGGCACTCTACTATTCAATTATTCATGTATTTTGTTGAAAGGAATGAAGCAAAACATCCACATGGACCTACTTTTCAAAATCCTATGCATGAAAACAGAGACCAAGTGCATTAGTGCCAGAATAGCATTCTAATTGTACACGCTTTCATATGGTTTCACTTTATTTTGGCCATGTTTCTTTGCATTCCTCTACTCTTCCAATTCCTGTAAACCAAACCCCAAGTTGACAGAAATCCTGTATTTACAAATGCTCTATTTACCATGTGCATTTTCCCATCCTATTCCGGTGTTTTTCCTATCCCTGCGTTTTAAGAATCATGCAAGCCAAATGAGCCCTTACATAATTACTTCAGTTAGAGGTACGTGTCGAAGGGAACTTTGTGTGGTTTGTCCTGCTCCTGCCGCGATGTCGTCCACCTCACCTGAGCTGCTCCATCGATAGGAGCATCCACCAAACCAGACATCACGACTACTGACCATCTTTTGCCGCCTCAGATATCCTTCCCTGCCGCCGGCACCCAGCGCAACGACATCACCATCATCGACTCAGCAGATGAACCTGAGGAGTACACGGGTCCACAAGAGAGGTCGCACTCTTTTGTTTCTGCTTATGTTATGCATTGCTTAAACTTACCTGCTACTTTATCGTCCTGTTCAGCTCTTGGACTCCAAATTAATGTTCAAACTTGAGTTCTAAATTAGTTGTGGGGCACATATCGAGGCAGCAATGAATAGTATGTCTGTCTAATATCTGGTTCACCTAGGGTATGCCTATGTTGTTCATCTTGGGTGGGAAACAAATAGTAAGGAAATCATCATCTGTCTTTTTATTAATTTAAAGCAATCGTCAGCCTGCTATCATTATTTTTGGATCCATCCACTTGTTGTTACCATCACTCTAAATTTCTGCATGCTCTCCTTACATAATATCACCATATTTTTTCATATGCATGTCAGACATTGTACACAGTCATGCTGAACATGTAGAGAAAAAGAGAAGAGTTTTGCGCGGCAATACAATGTCATGCAGACATCGCTCCATGGTGGGTTCAATGGAAAACCCTCCCCACCCCTCTCCAGATTGTAATCCAGAGGAAGATATCTATTTTGAGACGGATTCAGACGCCGCTGACCACTCCTATTTACCCCCCAAGGTGTTTGCTCTACCTTGGCATGATGATGTTAGTCATATTATGCATATGTTGCCTTGCAGTGCCTACTTTTGACATCATATATGTCATCTGCTTAGTTTAGACATGTTCTGTAATGCCACCTGTTTAGTTTCTATATCATATATGGGAATTATGCAGTCTCATGTCTTTTAGCCAGCCATAATATATGTGAAATGTGCAATGCCATCCTGTTTAACCAGGCATCATATATTTGAATGATATCTTGCCCATCCTTTTCTTCATTACATTTCCATTTGTCGACAATGTTTGTAAATTAAACTACTCTTCCTGTGAATCAGCCATTTGGGTGGGAGATGGAAAAATCTGGAGTGAAAAGAAGGCCTTCAGAGCAGACAGTGCTACCTGTCAAAGCAAATCTCTTGTTGGGTCCCGATAGCTCCTCAGAGATGGATTCAGAGACAGATGACCAATCCTATTGCCCCACTGAGGTGTATGCTCTAACTTGGCATGGTTATACTGCTCATATCATGCATACGGTGTCTTGCATTGCATAGTTTAGACATCATATACACAATATTCAACACCATGTTCTTAGTTCAGACATCATATCGAATGCCCTCTGTTTAGCATATAAATCACATATGTGAATTAAATGATGCGATCCTGATTACTTAGATAACATGTAGGTGAATTATGTCATGCGATCCTGTTTAGTTATTCATCATATCTTTGAATTATGTTATGCTATGCTATCCAGTTTAGATAGACATCATATATGTGAAATTATGTCATGCTATCCGTTTTAGTTAAACAATATACATGTCAACTATTTCATGCCCTCTGTTTTCTACACTATCTATTGCATCTGTCTCTCATACAATGTCTATACATTCATCTATGTTTCTTGTTTATCAGCCATTTGAATTGGAACGGGTGATGCCAGTATCTAGCAGACTAAAAACACGGTCTTCAAATCAAACAGTGCTACCTCATGGTGGAGATAGCACCCCGGTTGTACATGCACAAGAACCAGCCCTACGACACATAACCCAAACTCGCACAGATTGTACCCCTATTGCGATGGACAGAGAACCAGCTTCACCCAATATAACCCCAACCCCTGCCGATAGTAACCCAGTTCCTGTTGACACATCACCATCTCCACCACAGAGCTCCCAAACAAGAGCAGTTAGTAAGGCAACTCCAGTGCCCAAAGGGTGTCGCGACCTGTTTTCCGGGTATTAATTTCCAGAAAATGGCCGTTGTGCTCACCAGCCCCAGGATTACTGTTAGCTGATGAGGCACCAACTTGATACAGAAATTCCAAGCAAAAATACAAAATGTGTAGTACAAGACCATTCGGGTCTGTGAGTACAACAATTGGTTTCTAGTGGTCGATGGCCGAAGCGGTTTGTGGTTCACCACGGTCCATGGGACTCCATTTCCCACAGGAACAGCTGACCAGGTTAACTCCTATCTTCCCGAGGCTGCTATCACCGTTGCTTAGGTTCCGAGGCTGTCATCGCAACGCTCCTCTCCAAGCAAGCACTCTGGCCAAGACAATAGCCAGGGACAAGCCAGTGAGTACTTTGAATGTACTCGCAAACATTAAGAACACAGGTATAATATAGCAAACGATAATCATGCTCTGAAAATATTCTATAATCATAACGTTCGTCATGAAAATAAAATCCCGATGCATGCAAGCAGGTTATTTATATGCAACAGGAATATGTAATGACAGAATAGTAATAAAATGCACCGATCGGATGTCTGAAGCGACATCTCAAAAGGATAGTAAAAGTGAGCATGCCTCAATCGGGCATCTTAGCTACACCACATAAAGGGCTTATAAGGTAAATAAATAACAAGCATGCCACAGTCGGGCGTCTCAGCGACACCACATAAATGGCTTATGAAGTAAATAAAATAACAAGCATGCCACAGTCGGGCGTCTGAGCGACAACACATAAAGGGCTTATGAAGTAAATAAAATAACAAGCATGCCACAGTCGGGCGTCTGAGCGACACCACATAAAGGGCTTATGATGTAAATAAAATAACAAGCATGCCACAGTCGCGCGTCTGAGCGACGCCACCTAAAGGGCTTATATATATAAACATAATCATAGTGGATATCCAGGAGGTGGTGCCGTCCCAGGGATATTCATTATTTCAAACAATGCAAACGGCTAGTCCATAATGATAATAATCATAACCATCATATATCACAAGTCATAATCAATATTCGGGTTAGTAGTTTCTCCTCCGAAGACCGAAACTAAGACCGACACTTGACCCATCCCAGACTGTAGTCCTTAACCATGGACACGGCTATTCGAATAGGTTTAATATCTCTGCAGAGAGTGTACTCTTTACCCACGAGTAATGGATTCCTATAGTCCATCGGACTAATTCCGTCTACGGTCTTCTAATTGAAACACACCTGACTTGCACACACCAGCTTTTACTCGTGTCTGGAATCACCCATGACACCTGTTAAGCAAAACTCTAAGTGGGGAGGCTACAACCTCGCGTAGCATGGGATCAAATTTCTATCGCGCGCTCTAAGGGGTGCCGCCCTGTCAGTCCCAACCGGATACACCCATGCCCCCGGACCAGGTGGCATGCCTACCGGCTACAACCGGTATCTTCCACCATGGTCTCTCTGTACGGTGTGTGCCAAGACAAGGGTTAACAACTTACTGAACCATACCCCACCTATGGTAGGGACCAGTGGCAGTACGAAACAAGTATGGGGGTTACCGGAACAAGACTCGATCTATGGCCGACTCAGGAGGCTTATGAGTTCCCTGCATGACATGTATATCAAATATATTTCAACCGACGAAATCACCACCCATTATACCTTACTATGCTATACCGGACATAACCGTCCCGACGGGGACCGGCGACAAGCTCACTCCTACCCAAGGCAGAGGCTTTCCCAGATTCCTTTCCGGCATGCATGCAAGGCACATGAGGATGATTACCATCACAAGTATATACATTCACAACAGCAAGGGAAATCACAAATATGCATTCATGCAAATGATCGTATCACCACATAAAATAACGAGTTCTCCGAAATGAGGTGGTGCTATAATCGTATCAACTAACACACCAGAAATATTATGACAGGGTTCAAAACACTTGCCTTCAGGGTGTGGAGAGGTGGGGGTGATCTCCAAAACTTTTGAAAGTTTTCTTCCTCTCTCCAAAATCCTATTTTCAATAAATTTGAATTAACACACAATTTCAACACAGCACAAAAAAGTTGTTCGAAATTTTTTCAAATAAATATGATAAAAAACTAGACAAAAATTTAAAGAGGACAGAAAAAGAATCAATCAAAAATCATTTTCTGTTTAAAAGTTATAAGAGTTTTAATCTAGGGACTCATCTATAATGAAACAGAAAGTTCCCAGGGGTTAACTTATAAAAATAGAAAACGCTTCGATTGAGAGTACGCCGGCCCAGAGAGGAGACGCATTTTGGCAAAAGACGTTTTCAGAAAACGGTTCGTTTAAAAGATCAGAGAGGCTGACAGGCGGGTCCTGCCCGTCAGGTTTGAAATTTCAAAAGAGGCGGCAGAGCTCGACGGTGCCTGAGAGCCGCGGTGGTCGCCGGCGGCGATCCACGGCGAGGCAGGGGGATCGGAGGTTACCAACGTGTTCACCATGTCCTTCCGCGTCGGTGGGTGGTGGTGGTGGTCGCCGGCGAGCACCACGTCGACGGCGGCCCTTGCTCCGGCGGACGGTGGTTCGGGCGTTGATGGAGCTCGCCGAGGAGGGCTGCAAGGATCGAATCGAAGTGGGGGTTAGCTCTTTGGTTGCTCGAGGAGGTTACTGACGAAGTTTGAGCGCCGGGGATGGTCTCACCGGAGTGAATCAAGACGGAGGCCGAGGCAGAACAAGGCGGCCGGAGTCGAGGAAGAAGGGCCCCTCGAGGCTCTTCCAGTTGCTAGGCGGGGTCCAGTGTGGTGGTGGAGGTGTGCGGGGGCGAGGGTGAGCTTGGGGGCGCTATATATAGCCGGCCCGAGGCGGTTGTCGTGAACGGGATAAGTCCGGCGAGTGATTACGGCGGCCCTGTGGTTGGGCAGTTGGATTAGGGGCTTGGGCATCGACTAGATGAAGTAACGAGCCCATCCCGGTGCGTAACTCAGCAAGGGGGAGGAGGTTACGGCCTGTCCCAACAGAACGACCGTGCGGCACGTCGGCGGCAGGGAGCGCGCCCTGCGCGTGCCAGGCCACGGCGACGGTGCTGCAGGCGTGCGCTGGTAAGGGAGACGGCCACGCGGAGCTCCCAGGTGGCTTGGGCGGTGCAGAATGGCGTTGTGCCGTAGGGTGCCTTCTGTCGGCCGCCACGGGAGGTCCTGACGCCGCAGAAGACGCCGGCGAGGGCGGGCCAGCGTGCCACCGACGCCAGGAACTGGCCAAGCATGCGTGCGATGCTCCGGACAGGGAGGAGGGGCTGTGCGCAACGCGCCAGGCGCACTGTTGACGCGTGACTGAACTATGACGAAGGAAAAACGACACTGAACTCTGAAACTCTGAATTTTCTGAAAATGCAGGGAACCAGTGCCGGCCAAGTGTTCGACAGAATGATTTTTGCATGTGGAGAACTTTCCTTGATCTGAATTTTGGTGGGGTGGCCTCTCATTGCACCTGGAGGCTGCCTGAATTTTGGTAGAATTTTTGGAGAAGAGAAGATATGAATTTCACCAAATTTGACAAATCTGGTCCAAACTTGCAGAGGCTGAAACTTGAAAATTTTAAAAAGAAGAAGAGTGGATCTTGATGGTCCTAGGTTGTGGGTGCTAAGGACTATCCAGAGGAGTTGGTTTGAGATCAAAACTCAAAGGAAATTAGGTACTTGCTTTGCAAATCACCTAGGCTTAAAATAATTGACAGAAATGTTTTGTGGAATAGAATAAATGAAATAAAATCCAAAAATGGGTTGGACTTGTTGGAACAGAATGAAAATGAGGTTGATTCACTCAAAAACTTCAAATAAGATCATTGGTTTTTTTTGCATAAAGTTGAATCATAAGCTACTACCAACATCCCATAATTTTGGTGGAGGCTAGAAAGAAATATTTAAATGAGTTGTAGTGAAGAATTGCACTCTGGACCAGAGAAGAAAAATTGATGCAGAGCTCAAAATATTACATGAATAAAAGATATTTTTGCATAAAAGTGATTTAAAAACATCACATGACATCTCCAAATTTTGGTTGGAACTTTAAGTGAATTTATCAAATGGTTGTAGTTCAAATATGGCCATGTAACCTTGAAAACCAATTTTTAAGAAAATAAAGATCAGGCAAATTAATTATGTAATCAGTTCTACTAATAAAAGAAGAGTTTTTCTTGAGAGGTTAAACAAGTACAATAACATATTTTACAAAGTTTTCACTTTGGGGAAAAAACTCCATAATAACAAGGGAGAAAAATGGTTCAAAAATAAAAAGGGAGCCCTGAAAATAAAAGTTTTAATCTCCTGGCAAAATTTTAATTTATTAAAACAAGGTCAAAATTTTGGGGTGTCACAACACTACCCCCCTTAAGAAAAAATCTCGTCCTCGAGATTTGTTAGGAGTTGTTTTGAGAAATAAATACTCCACGGTTATGTGTTTTTGCAAGCAGGGTATGCGTTCGAGCGATTGTGGTTGTGAGTCTACTGTCATGGTGCTATGTGTTGTAAAATAATCCACGTCGTGAGAAGGTGTACGATGCAGCAGCTCCCGAAAAAGAAATCTTATTCCGGGATTTTTTTTCGCGAGGGAAAATGGTTAATTTAAAGGAGCATAAACCACAACAAAACTACACACATTAGTAGAAGACAAATAATTGACTCGTCGTACAAACTCAGGGTATCACGCATAAGTTACAACACATAAATAAATGTCGCAATAATGAACACCACAGCGACGTCTAAAATGGAAACGGTAACTGGACGGGGTCCCAAGAAAACTTCTCTGGTACTGGGACACACTCCTCTTCTATCGGGGAGAGCGAATTGATCAACCGATGAACACGTCTCTCCTGGTCGGGCCTTAGTGATCTGCCGATGGCAATCTGAGGATTTAAATCTGCGAGGCTCTGGAGATAACCCATCACATGTTGGGTTAAACGTTCTTGAGCGATGGCGTACTGGACAAGGTTGGCCAGGACTGGGTCTCTCTCAATTCGTCCACCGGGAAAAGATGTTACTCCTCCGGGTGCTGCACGGCTCGAAAAGTAATAATACCCTCGTTCGCTGGCATAGGGTACCGCGAATCGAAGGCGAGCAAGCGCTTCGTATGCAGCAGCTTCTATGGCCATATGTGGGGTCGGCATAGATTTCCCCACGAAGGAGACCTCCGTTGGGTCTTGGTTTGAGTTTACGGGAGGGATGTGTACTGCTGCCCAATATCTCAAGGTGGAAGGAGTGATTCTCGATTTGAACAGCTCGTACTGGGGTGGCTGGGTAGCGCCCATGGTACTGCAGGTAAAATCCCACAATATTTTGACAAAACTACCCACGGTTGCATCTGGGGTTCTCAGATAAATACTAGGGCTCGGCATGGCAAGAAATGGTTGTGAGGATGGTGCACAAGATGAGGGGTGCTTGGCAAGGTCACGCGGTGGCCTTTTTATAGCACCGGAGCTGGGTCGTTTCACCGTAGTGAAAGATAATGAATTTGCCAGTTCAGCTCCAAGGGTCGGGGTCAAGCCATAGATACACACATTTCACTAAAGTGATGTGTTACTGTGGGGGTTGTCGGGGAGGTTTTGGTAGCTGTGCCCGGAAAATATGCAACTGTGTGCTGACATACCCATGCAAGGTTACTGTTTAAAACAGAGGCACGACAACAGGCTGCGTTTATATACATGGTTACACGATTACAAAGCGGGGATACACTGGGACTCGACACTACTCGAGTGACTTAGTCTACCTCGTTTACATCCAAGCAGGCGTGCCTTGTGGATGTCGAGGCTTCTCCACGGGTCTCATTGTCGGAATTAGCTGGAGTGGGTTGAGGGGCTGCAGGCTCGGGGTAGCGATGAGGACCATCTCGGGGATTGTTGGCCACAACCCCGTTGGAGTGTGCTCCCAAGAGGCGACGAAGCACTTCTGGGGTCATCAAAGCACCTTAGCTGACGGCTGGGGCAGATCTCAGGGACTCGATCGGGTGTCCAAACAGCACGATTGGGTTGTCGGCGTTGGGCTCATTATCTTCTCTTGCCGGGGCTTGACGAACCAGCTCTCCACGAGCTGCGATTAGATCAATGGTGATTTGATCGAACAGTTCCTCTAGTGCGCCTACATAGCGCACTAGATGCAACAATGCAGGATCTGTCTCGTGATCTCCGTTGGCAACTTGGGGTGGTCTACCATACCCTTCACGTCTGGGGTAGTAGTGGAACGAACGACAGTTAACTCTGGCGACAAGTGCCGGAGATGAACTATAGCCTCTCGAGCAGCTAGTTGGATGGCTTGAGGCTCAAAGGAAGTTGTCCTTCCGGTCAACCTGTAGGGGCGCTCAGGCGCTAGACCCCTAACGTAGATGTGTACAGTGGCCCAGAATTGTCGGCTCTCACCGCTCATGGGTCCTAGGTACACAACATATTCCAGGGGCTCTTCTAACGCATAGGCACGACGGGTGAGGTTTGCGAGTATGGTCACAAAGCCTCGAAGGTTGGTTGCTGTGGTCTCATTGTGCACGACGGGGCCAGGCATTGTGGCTCGGTTTGGGTAGAGGTTGTGCAGTGTTGGGTTGAGGCCAGCGTGCCCTTTTATAGAAAAGGGGACGGAGTCTTCCTTTGCACGCTTGCGAAAAGACTATTCAGGATTCGGTCACTGGCGCATGAGCGACAGGTTAGTTGATAGGTTGGGCATCGACTGCCAAAAGGTGTTGGGTCACTGTGTGGCTATCTTGCACGAGAAGCTTGGCTGGGGTTTGGTTATGTCCTGGTGGGTTGGTTTGCCTAAGTTTCTAGACCCGGCTAAGACAGGATTAGCCATTGGTCAGCCTGGCTCTGATACCAAGTCTGTCGCGACCGGTTTTCCGGGTATTAATTTCCAGAAAATGGCCGTTGTGCTCACCAGCCCCAGGATTACTGTTAGCTGATGAGGCACCAACTTGATACAGAAATTCCAAGCAAAAATACAAAATGTGTAGTACAAGACCATTCGGGTCTGTGAGTACAACAATTGGTTTCTAGTGGTCGATGGCGGAAGCGGTTTGTGGTTCACCATGGTCTATGGGACTCCATTTCCCACAGGAACATATTACCAGGTTAACTCCTATCTTCGCGATGCTGCTATCACCGTTGCTTAGGTTCCGAGGCTGTCATCGCAACGCTCCTCTCCAAGCAAGCAATCTGGCCAAGACAATAGCTAGGGACAAGCCTGTGAGTACTTTGAATGTACTCGCAAACATTAAGAACACAGGTATAATATAGCAAACGATAATCATGGTCTGAAAATATTCTATAATCATAACATTCATCATGAAAATAAAATCCCGATGCATGCAAGCAGGTTATTTATATGCAACAGGAAAATGTAATGATAGAATAGTAATAAAATGCACCGATCGGATGTCTGAAGCGATGTCTCGAAAGGATAGTAAAAGTGAGCATGCATCAATCGGGCGTCTTAGCGACACCACATAAAGGGCTTATAAGGTAAATAAATAACAAGCATGCCATACTTGGGCGTCTCAGCGACACCACATAAAGGGCTTATGAAGTAAATAAAATAACAAGCATGCCACAGTCGGGCGTCTGAGCGACACCACATAAAGGGCTTACGAAGTAAATAAAATAACAAGCATGCCACAGTCGGGCGTCTCAGCGACACCACATAAAGGGCTTATGAAGTAAATAAAATAACAAGCATGCCACAGTCGGGCGTCTGAGCGACACCACATAAAGGGCTTGTAAGTAAATGAAATAACGAACCTGCCACAGTCGGGCGTCTGAGCGACGCCACATAAAGGGCTTATACGAAAATGAAATAACAAACATGCCATAGTCGGGCGTCTGAGCGACGCCACCTAAAGGGCTTATATATATAAACATAATCATAGTGGATATCCAGGAGGTGGTGCCGTCCCAGGGATATTCATTATTTCAAACAATGCAAACGGCTAGTCCATAATGATAATAATCATAACCATCATATATCACAAGTCATAATCAATATTCGGGTTAGTAGTTTCTCCTCCGAAGACCGAAACTAAGACCGACACTTGACCCATCCCAGACTGTAGTCCTTAACCATGGACACGGCTATTCGAATAGGTTTAATATCTCTGCAGAGAGTGTACTCTTTACCCATGAGTAACGGATTCCTTTAGTCCATCGGACTAATTCCGTCTACGGTCTTTTAATTGAAACACACCTGACTTGCACACACCAGCTTTTACTCGTGTCTGGAATCACCCATGACACCTGTTAAGCAAAACTCTAAGTGGGGAGGCTACAACCTCGCGTAGCATGGGATCAAATTTCTATCGCGCGCTCTAAGGGGTGCCCCCCTCTCGGTCCCAACCGGATACACCCATGCCCCCGGACCAGGTGGCATGCCTACCGGCTACAACCGGTATCTTCCACCATGGCCTCTCCATACGGTGTGTGCCAAGACAAGGGTTAACAACTTACTGAACCATACCCCACCTACGGTAGGGACCAGTGGCAGTACGAAACAAGTATGGGGGTTACCGGAACAAGACTCGATCTATGGCCGACTCAGGAGGCTTATGAGTTCCCTGCATGACATGTATATCAAATTTATTTCAACCGACGAAATCACCACCCATTATACCTTACTATGCTATACCGGACATAACCGTCCCGACGGGGACCGGCGACAAGCTCACTCCTACCCAAGGCAGAGGCTTTCCCAGATTCCTTTCCGGCATGCATGCAAGGCACATGAGGATGATTACCATCACAAGTATATACATTCACAACAGCAAGGAAAATCACAAATATGCACTCATGCAAATGATCGTATCACCACATAAAATAATGAGTTCTCGGAAATGAGGTGGTGCTATAATCGTATCAACTAACACATCAGAAATATTATGCCAGGGTTCAGAACGCTTGCCTTCAAGGTGTGGAGAGGTGGGGGTGCTCTCCAAAACTTTTGAAAGTTTTCTTCCTCTCTCCAAAATCCTATTTTCAATAAATTTGAATTACCACACAATTTCAAAACAGCACAAAAAAGTTGTTCGAACTTTTTTCAAATAAATATGATAAAAACTAGACAAAAATTTAAAGAGGACAGAAAAAGAATCAATCAAAAATCATTTTCTGTTTAGAAGTTATAAGAGTTTTAATCTAGGGACTCATCTGTAATAAAACAGAAAGTTCCCAGGGGTTAACTTATAAAAACAGAAAATGCTTTGATTGAGAGTACGCCGGCCCAGAGAGGAGACGCATTTTGGCCCAAGACGTTTTCAGAAAATGGTTCGTTTAAAAGATCAGAGAGGCTGACAGGCGGGTCCCGCCCGTCAGGTTTGAAATTTCTAAAGAGGCGGCAGAGCTCGCCGGTGCCTGAGAGCCGCGGTGGTCTCCGGCGGTGATCCACGGGGAGGCAGGGGGATCGGAGGTTACCAACGTGTTCACCGTGTACTTCCGCGTCGGTGGGTGGTGGTGGTGGTCGCCGGCGAGCACCACGTCGACGGCGGCCCTTGCTCCGGCGGACGGTGGTTCGGGCGTTGATGGAGCTCGCCAAGGAGGGCTGCAAGGATCGAATCGAAGTGGGGGTTAGCTCTCTGGTTGCTCGAGGAGGTTACTGACGAAGTTTGAGCGCCGGGGATGGTCTCACCGGAGTGAATCAAGACGGAGGCCGAGGCAGAACGAGGCGGCCGGAGTCGAGGAAGAAGGGCCCCTCGAGGCTCTTCCAGTTGCTGGGCGGGGTCCAGTGTGGTGGTGGAGGTGTGCGGGGGCGAGAGTGAGCTTGGGGGCGCTCTATATAGCCGGCCCGAGGCGGTTGCCGTGAATGGTATAAGTCCGGCGAGTGATTACGGCGGCGCTGTGGTTAGGCAGTTGGATTAGGGGCTTGAGCATCGACTAGATGAAGTAACGAGCCCATCCCGGTGTGTAACTCAGCAAGGGGGAGGAGGTTACGGCCTGTCCCAACAGAACGACCGTGCGGCACGTCGGCGGCAGGGAGCGCGCCCTGCGCGTGCCAGGCCACGGCGACGGTGCTGCGTGCGCTGGTAAGGGAGACGGCCACGCAGAGCTCCCAGGTGGCTTGGGCGGTGCAGAATGGCGTTGTGCCGTAGGGTGCCTTCAGTCGGCCGCCACGGGAGGTCCTGACGCCGCAGAAGACGCCGGCGAGGGCGGGCCAGCGTGCCACCGACGCCAGGAACTGGCCAAGCATGCGTGCGATGCTCCGGACAGGGAGGAGGGGCTGTGCGCAACGCGCCAGGCGCACTGTTGACGCGTGACTGAACTCTGACGAAGGAAAAACGACACTGAACTCTGAAACTCTGAATTTTCTGAAAATGCAGGGAACCAGTGCCGGCCAAGTGTTCGACAGAATGATTTTTGCATGTGGAGAACTTTCCTTGATCTGAATTTTGGTGGGGTGGCCTCTCATTGCACCTGGAGGCTGCCTGAATTTTGGTAGAATTTTTGGAGAAGAGAAGATATGAATTTCACCAAATTTGACAAATCTGGTCCAAACTTGCAGAGGCTGAAACTTGAAAATTTTAAAAAGAAGAAGAGTGGATCTTGATGGTCCTAGGTTGTGGGTGCTAAGGACTATCCAGAGGAGTTGGTTTGAGATCAAAACTCAAAGGAAATTAGGTACTTGCTTTGCAAATCACCTAGGCTTAAAATAATTGACAGAAATATTTTGGGGAATAGAATAAATGAAATAAAATCCAAAAAATGGGTTGGACTTGTTGGAACAGAATGAAAATGAGGTGATTCACTCACAAACTTCAAATAACATCATTGGGTTTTTTTGCATAAAGTTGAATCATAAGCTACTACCAACATCCCATAATTTTGGTGGAGGCTAGAAAGAAATATTTAAATGAGTTGTAGTGAAAAATTGCACTCTGGACCAGAGAAGAAAAATTGATGCAGAGCTCAAAATATTACATGTATAAAAGATATTTTTGCATAAAAGTGATTTAAAAACATCACATGACATCTCCAAATTTTGGTTGGAACTTTAAGTGAATTTATCAAATGGTTGTAGTTCAAATATGGCCATGTAACCTTGAAAACCAATTTTTAAGAAAATAAAGATCAGGCAAATTAATTATGTAATTAGTTCTACTAATAAAAGAAGAGTTTTTCTTGAGAGGTTAAACAAGTCCAATAACATATTTTGCAAAGTTTTCACTTTGGGGAAAAAACTCCATAATAACAAGGGATAAAAATGGTTCAAAAATAAAAAGGGAGCCCAGAAAATAAAAGTTTTAATCTCCTGGCAAAATTTTAATTTATTAAAACAAGGTCAAAATTTTGGGGTGTCACAAAGGGCCAGTACTATCACAGCGAACCCCAACTCCACCAGTTAGTACGCCTATTCCAGTGGAGGAAGCACAACCAGCTAGTCGTAGTTTAGCATCTATCGCATTTGATGTTGTTAAATCGTATATTCGTATCTTACCATCTTGGAAATATTATACTGAATATGAAGGAAAATGCCAGTTGCAGGTGTTTGTCCAGGAGTTATGTGTAAGTAATGTTATTCATGGCAATTACTTTGCTTCATCCCATACATCCTACCTCCATGATGGTTATAATATAGCAAATTTTCCCATTTTTCTCTATAGAAAAGGACCGATTTGGAAACTCAAGATGAGGTAACCTGTGCTAATACCTCTGCTATCTTCAAGAATGCTTGGTGGCAGTATCAGAATTACCTGAAGAAAACATACTTCACCGGCAAAGAAACTCATCAAATTCCCTTACGTTCTCCTGAGACACATTACTGGACGATGACTGGGAAAGCCTTGTTTTGTACTGGTCCCGAACCAAGAATGTGGTAAGGTCTATGAGCTCATTTTCTATTTTTAAGTATTATATTCTTGCGTCTTACTATACTCTGTTCATGTAGAACAAGTGCCTAAACCTGAAGAACAACTGTTCTAATTTAAGATTCCATTGCTATCATAGTTCAAAAAAGCGCTAGGCGTTAATTGTGCATTTTGCCACCGCCTTGCGCTTTACTGACCAAAGCGCATGCTTATGCGCAGTTATGCATAGATTAAGCGTAGTTACGCGCAATGCATTTTGCCAACGCCTAGAGCCTAGGCGTGCTTAAGCGCTCGCTTAGGCGCGCCTTTTTTAACTATGATTGCTTTCCTCTTGTATCACTGTATTTACTCGTACAAACTTATTTTTAAATTGATGGATCCAATCGAAACTCCAATGGCATAGCAGGTATGTTCACGCATGTTTCTTTAACTGGTTTGCTCTTATCAATAGCTGTGTTGATTTCAATTTCAATTGTGTATACAGTTAACTTTCATATCATGCACATTACTAGCATCACAACAGAGCCAATAGTGTTGTTGTACATGTAGACCTATGGTACCCATCTTAAATCTTGTCCACCTTACTAATGAAGTGGTTCACCGAAATGAGTTCCATATAATAGTACATGCCGTGTAGTTTCCCACGCTTTGTATTCTTTCACTGCTGCTTTGTCTTGAACTGATATGATTTGAACCGTGTCTCTATTTTGACTTGGAAAGACAATGAAGTGACCATAGGACATAGATATATGTTTGTTTGATGCTTTTATTATGTACTAGTACTTGGCAATAGAAGACTTGGTAGTTTAATCCTGTCCACCTTACTAATGAAGTGGTTCACCGAAATGAGTTTCATATACTAGTATATGCTAAACTTGTTATGTGTCTGGTTGTTTCTTCTTTTAGAATGCTGACAGAATATTGGGGAAGAGTGCCTTATTAAGCAATGGTAAAGGAAGTAATGCAGATAAGGTTCAGGATAATGACACATCCTTGTTGGTCTCCAACAAAGCTGATAAAACAACTAAGGAAGACTATCTTGAAGACAGCGAGACAACCCCAAAGTCCTGTCTTGGTTTAGTGTTCGAGTTACTGCCCACTACTGCTTGCACAAGCTATTCAAACTCACTGTCTGAACCATTTCGGTTTCTTGAGTCTCAACTACAAGCTGAAAGACATTTATCAGTTGTGTTGCGACAAGAAGCGGAAGGACTGTGGAAGTCCCTGGAGCATTCAGATGCATACTTTCTGGTGCAACAGCAAGCGTTGGAGGATTTTAGCGCCAAACAGGACAAAGTTAATCAGCTTGCTAAGCTTATTGCCAGCATGGTGGATACCCAGGATAACGTTTCTTGAGCTCTTCTAAAGTTGTTTCAGTTATGCTCTTGTTTTGCTGCCACGTTTATTTGCACTGGTAGCCAATTTTGACGGCCAGTGTATGTAATATGCTTCTTTGTTCCCTATATTTGCACTGGTGGCGAACTTTGATGCCCAGTGGATGTAATATGTGTAATAGCAGTAATAGGCTAGCGTTAATTGCTTGCTTATTTATTTTCTTACTGTCTTGTTTAGTTGTTTTCTTGTAGTCACTTCAGAACTTTTTCTTTGTTTTTCTAGTGGCCACAATAGCCTATTTTTGGTAACTAGTCCAAAATAATCATGGCAACACACGGATTGTTGTAACCATGGGCCTCCTGCAGGCCGTATGATCCATGGGCCTTCTTCCGGCCGTGGGATCCATTGGCCTTCTATACGGGCCGTAGGAACCATTGGCCTTCTATACGGCCCTTAGGGTCCATGGGCCTTCTACGGGCCGTAGGGTCCATGGGCCTTCTACGGGCCGTAGATCCATGGGCCTCATACGGGCCGTAGATCCATGGGCCTCATACGGGTCGTAGATCCATGGGCCTTCTACGGGGCGTATCATCATTTCGCCAATCATGGGCCATACTATTCATGGACCATAATGGGTCGTTAATAGACCGTATTTGATAACTCTATGAAAACAGCCCTACGGGTTTTTTTACATGAAAATGGCCCAACGTATTAACGGTCCGCAAATGGGCCGACTGTAACGACGAGCTGAATTAGGCCCACAAGCAGAAAATGACAGTAATGGGCCGTATGTAACCGAATGCTGCAAATGAGCCCAAGAATCAATGGGCCCTGAGAAGGCCCAAAGATAACTTGGGCTGCAACGGCCCAATAGAATAAGGGGCCGTTAATGGGTATAAAGTGATACGCTGTTCATTACGGGCCAGTTTCACCACGGGCCGTTAATGGGCCAAGAGTTACAAAGGGCCTCACATGGGCCGAAAGAAGTCATGGGCCACACATGGGCCGGAAGTTAAAACAGGCTGGAATCATATTGGACGGCCTAGATGACGCTACTGGGCCTAATTTGGATAGGGCGTAACGGGCCCTGGGTTAGCGGGCTGTAAATGGGCTATATGCGAACAGGCCGCTAACAGGCTTTCCGTGGGCCGGACCGCCACCTTTTGACTAAGTCAAACGGGCCAGCCTTTTCACAGGAATGGGCCTTTGTTGGGCCGTGCCACGTGTCGCCGTATCATAGGCGCCTTCGGTCCAACGAGCGGATGACATCTGTCCCAACGGTGAGCCGACACGTGTTTCCTCCAGCCAATGATGATTTTACACATGGAAAATCCCCATTAGTCGGGGTTGTTAACGGGTTATGGGATCCAAAACCCGACCCGATAGCTTAACGGCGTTCCATTACGGTGGATGCCGCATGTCAGTCACCCTTGATGAAAGCACTTCTGTGACACGCGATTTATCGTCATGGAAGTGGACACTTTCGTGATGATAATTTTGGTAATGTGATGGAACACTTCTACGACAGCACAGGTATGACTATCTTGATTCTGTCATAAAATCATCATGAATGTACATGCATGAAAAAAACGCGACCTACTGTGACAAACACGTATCATCACGGAAGTGTATTTTTTTTTGTAGTGATCCTTACTCAAAATTTGAAAACTTCACAACACAAAACTCAACAGAAAATCTCATAAGCTCTGTTAGTATAAGAAAATAAATAATCCCTTTTGGTACTTTTCTGAACTCATTATTTATTTATATTGGCTTAATATCTACTGTATTTCAACTTTTCCATGGTTCATACCCCCCGATACGAGCCATAGATAAATCAAAATAAGCAAACAACACATAGAAAAAGAATCTGTCAAAAATAGAATAGTCTGTAGCAATCTGGATATTTCGAATACTTCTATAACTCGAAAAATCCTCAAAATTAGGACAGCCTAAACAATTTGTTTATTAATCTTCTGAAAAAAGAATCAACTAAAGATCACTCTTCGGCTAAAAATCAGAATTGTTTTCCTGGGCGAAAAAGTGTCTGTTTTTCAGCAAGATCAAATCAATTATCACCGTAAGCTATCCCAAAGTCTTACTTTGCACAAACGCTAATTAAAACAGAAAACCACATCTAACCAGAGGCTACATGAAATATTTATTGCAAAACAGAACCTAAAAAGCAAAAAAAAACTTGGGTTGCCTCCCAACAGGCGCTATTGTTTAATGCCCTTAGCTAGGCATAAAGCATGAATAGATCTGAGTGTTATCATTTTTGGCGTGCAAATCTTCAGTTACACACTTATGACTCTTAGGAGATTCTTTGGTTTTATAAATGATCGAACTCCTAGGCAAGAAATCAAGAAATTCATTCGTGACAATAGGTTCCTTAATAATGTCGAATAAATTGAGGTGAATACTAATTGATTTAGCCTACTATAAAAATTGTTGTGGGGTTTTACCCTACTGTACATAGTCAAAAAAATACTAATTGATTTGAGATCTTCATTGTCTTTACTATAAGATTCACCCTTATTCTTAGGAACATAAGTAAACTTGGCAATATTAGTAGGAGGTAGATTTTGAGTAGTTTTAATGGAAGAAAAAGCAGAAGCGTGGTTGGTAATAATATCTTCTAGTTCTCCAATTCTAGTAGAATCTTGATCTATCCTTTCATTAACTATTGGTTCCTTTTCCCTAAGATTCTTTAAGGTAACCCCTACTTTAGATCCATATTGCGTAATCTGCTTATAAATTTTTTATCCAAATTTTCAATCAACTCAACAGTAGCAATTTTATTCTCAACAATATCAAGTCTTTGCATCACATGCTCCAAAGTTAAAGTAGTACCGTTAACCAAAAGAGGTGAGGGGCCTAACAAATCTATCATACCATTATAAGAATCAAAAGTATGGCTCCCCAAGAAATGTCCTCCTGTAATGGTATCTAGAACATATCTATTCCATGGAGTAACGCCTGCATGAAAATTGCGAAGAAGCACAACAGTACATTGCTTTCGAGTAGATCTGTTTTGAGCATTGCTTTCGAGTTGAGGACTAGCCATAGGAGCGAGATAAGCACACAAAAGGTAAACAAGAAAGACGAACGGGAGAGGGGCGAAGAAAAGGCAAATCTTTTCGGAAATCATTTTAGACGTGGGGTAGAGGAAAATGAGAGGTGGATGGCAAATAATGTAATGAGAGAGATGAGAGTTTATGGTCGGCACTTGGTGTCGGTGTCAAAACCGGCAGATCTCGGGTAGGGGGTCCCGATTTGTGCGTCTAAGGCTAATGGTAATAGGAGGCAAGGGACACGATGTTTTATCCAGGTTCGGGCCCTCTCGACGGAGGTAAAACCCTACTTCCTAATTGATTGATCTTGATGATACGAGTATTAGAAGAGTTGATCTACCACGAGATCATAGAGGCTAAACCCTCGGAGCTAGCCTATGATGATTATGATTGTGTCTGTAAGGACTAAACACTCCGGTTTATATAGACACCGGAGGGGGCTAGGGTT
This sequence comes from Triticum urartu, assembly GCF_003073215.2. NCBI lineage: Eukaryota > Viridiplantae > Streptophyta > Magnoliopsida > Poales > Poaceae > Triticum > Triticum urartu. Next base: position 278,836,890 of record NC_053028.1, read on the forward strand.
TCCACAAAGTCTGTTACAAACAAGGAAATCTATTATCCGGATCGCCAAGCTTGCCTTCCACGCAAAGGAGAGTACCATCTGGACACGGGACGAAGTCTTGAGTCTTGTATCTTCACGCTTCAATAGTTCGTCTGGAGCATATAGTCTGGCTGTCCGGATACCCCCAAATCCAGGACTCCCTCAGTAGCCCCTGAACCAGGCTTCAATGGAGATGAGTCTGGCGCGCAGTTTGTCTTCGGCATTGCAAGGCGGGTTCCATCTTGGAATACTCCAAAGTACCTGTTGCAGCGAACAGTATCCAGCTTCCCATCAATGATGTACTCCTTGGCTTCCGTGCTTCAATAATGTCCGTCTCCACGTGTCGAGCGAATACGAGGAGCTAAGGCATTTTTGCATTTGCCACCCCAGCCCTGCAAGCAAACCGTCTATTTGAAGGGACGAGGATCTTCAGATCCAACCTCACCTTCTTCCCTTGAGCAAGCATCCAACAGAGCACTCCGGAAAAACCATTCCAACATGGCCAGTCGCCGCAACACTTCTTCTCGTTCCCTTTGCTCCAAGCCAGGCGACTGGGAAGAGTGTTCCGTTCCTCAAAGCCGTTTGATAGAGTCACAGACCCAAGGGTTTCTTCCACCGACTTTCATGGTTCCCATCCGAGCCGGACTAGCCACCTATAATGGTGGGGAGCAAGCAGAGAGATCTCCCAATCCATCCCCGGGAGAGCGAACATGCTTCATCCCGCATCTGTTAAGAGGCGTCGGGTTTCCAATCCACCCATTCCTTCGTGGGCTCCTGGAGTTTTATGGCCTCCAGCTGCACAACTTCACCCCTTCTTCAGTGCTGCATATAGCGGGATACGTTGCCCTTTGTGAACTATTTCTGGGTTGCGAGGCTCACTTCAGTTTATGGAAGAAATTGTTCTGCCTCGTCCCTCGCAGCCAGGGGGAATCCATATGTCAAGTGGGTGGAGCCGAAGTATGGCGCATCACCGAGACCGGATACCTATTCGGTACTCCCAAGAAGGCACCCGAAAACTGGCCCTCAGAGTGGTTTTATGTTAAGGACGTTCCCCTCCCGGATCCAGTCTGGACGGGTCTCCCTGATTTTAGTAATGCTCCGCGGAAGGTACGCCGAAGTTGGCGCCCTCAGGGTCCCTGTCGGTGTCAAAACCAGCGGATCTCGGGTAGGGGGTCCCGAACTGTGCGTCTAGGCCGGATGGTAACAGGAGACAAGGGACACGATGTTTTTTACCCAGGTTCGGGCCCTCTCGATGGAGGTAATACCCTACTCCTACTTGATTAATATTGATGATATGGGTAGTACAAGAGTAGATCTACCACGAGATCAAGGAGGCTAAACCCTAGAAGCTAGCCTATGGTATGATTGTTGTGTATGGAGTTGATTGCCTACGGACTACAACCCTCCGGTTTATATAGGCACCGGATAGGGTTAGGGTTACATAGAGTCGGTTACAATGGTAGGAGATCTTGAATATCCGCATCGCCAAGCTTGCCTTCTACGCCAAGTAAAGTCCCATCCGGACACGGGACAAAGTCTTCAATCTTGTATCTTCATAGTCCAGGAGTCCGGCTGAAGGTATAGTCCGGCTACCCGAACACCCCCTAATCCAGGACTCCCTCAGTAGCCCCTGAACCAGGCTTCAATGACGACGAGTCCGGCACGCAAATTGTCTGCGGCATTGCAAGGCGGTTTCCTCCTCCAAGTCCTTCATAGAAGATTGTAAACACCAAGAGTAGTGTCCGGTTCTGCAAAATAAGTTTCCACATATTGCCATAGAGAGAATAATATTAACACAAATCAAATCTGCTGACGTATTCCGCAGGGCGTCATCACCCTATGGCCAAGTTCTTTACTCGAATCGTTTTTACTCTTCCACCTCAGCATGTTTTGCGAGGCGGCTTCCTTGGCACTTCTTGTCAAAGCAGAGATCATGTGCCCTTTTTACGGGATTCTCATCAATACGGACGTGGGTAACCCTAACCGCGCCATTTACCATGGCGATTGGGAGGCAAGCGAGTTTTATTAGGCAGGTAGGGACGCATAACCACATCCGCCCATATAAGGGGATAAGGATCCACCCTTTTTACCTACGCCTTCTTCCTCCCCTGCCTATCCATCTCCTGCGCACCCGAGCTCCAGCGCCCAAGCCCGCACTTCCCACCTCGACCTTCTCCAGCGATGTCCAGAGCGGGAGGCAAGTGGAAGGTCTCCTCCGTTACGGAGGGTGACGTAAAAAAGCTTAGGAAGCCGGATATTTGTCCGAAGACATCACGCACCGGCTTCCCGAGAAGGGGCAGCTCCTCCCCACCCCAAGGCCCCACGAGAGGGTATTATTCCTTCCCCAATTCCTCCGCGGACGGCGTTTTCCACTTCACCCATTCGTCCGGGGGCTCATGTTCTACTACGGCCTGGATTTCCACGATATGGTCCCGAACTTCATCCTCAACATCTCGGCGTTTATCGTCGTGTGCGAGGCTTTCCTCCGCATCCGCGCCCATTTCAGCCTCTGGCTCAAGACCTTCAACGTCAAGCCCAAGGTGGTGTGCGGCATCCAGGCGGAGTGCGGAGGAGCCATGGCGGGCAAGATTGCCAACGTCCTGTGGTTCGAGGGCTCCTTTGTAGAGACCCTAAAGGGGTGGCAAGCCGGGTGGTTTTACATCACCGAGCCACGTGATCCGAAATGGATCTCAGCCCCCGAGTTCCGATTTGGACCCCCCACGCGGCTCATGTCCTGGAAAGAGACGGGCCTATCATGGGGTAATGAGGAAGAGGTGACCGGACTGAAGACATGCATCCAGTCCCTGGTAAAAAAGCCAATCAGGCATGTAAATGTAGTCCAGGTCATGCTCGTTCGCCGAATCCTCCCGTGTCAACAACGGGACTTCACTCTATGGGAGTTCGACCCGGCATAGCACCGAACCCTTAACAGGCTCTTTGACACGACATATGAAGACGCCTGGAAGGCGCTAATCAAAGGTGCCAGGGCTCCCGCATCCGCTTATGAGGACCGCGGATACAGCTCGCAGCGTCACGCTAGCGAGGTAAGCTATCTTCACCTTTTACAGGATGTTCAGCTTTTTTCATAGTTTAACTCTATGCGGGATCTAAACTCCCTTACCTTTGACAGGCTTGGCGGGCGATATCCAGACCGATTAACTGTCCGGCTCCTCTGCCCGAAGACCCAGCCCCAGCTCTACTAGTGAAGCTACTGGCTCCAGCGCCTTATGTGGTGCCGGAAAAGAAGGCCAAGAAGAAGAAGACCACGGGGACTCGAAAGAGTGCCCGTAATGTGGTGGGGTCAGACATGTCATCCGACGAGTCCGAGACGCACTCCTCCTATGGAGACGACGAGGAGGAAGAAGAAACCTCTCCCCCTCCAGCGGGGGGAGGAAAGAAGAGGAAGGCCGCCCCAGTAGGGGGGCCGAAAGGTCCAAGAAGAGGAAAACCCTTCCGTCGGACTACGCCCCTGACGCCGACGAGGACGAAGAGGAGTGGCCGGACAGGGCCAGGCGTCCGGCGAAATCGTAAGTATTTGGATACCAGGGTAACTCATGATATTCCTTTTGTTGCACAGCTTTCCCTAATGTCGAATATAATCATGCAGCCCACCCCGGGCCGAACTCAGCGAGTCGTCGAGCGGCTCCCTGGATTCATCGGACGTGAACTCAGTTCCGCCCAATGTCTCAACGAGTTCCAGGGCAGGAGGAGGTGGTCCTGGAGGAGCTGCAAGGCGACCTCCCGGACTCCAGGAGTAAAGGGGACAAGACCCCCAGGGCTCCAAGTCCGGCTTTATGCCGGACACCGCGCCGGAATCTTCAACAGTTCCGGAATGCGGTAGGCAAACTCCTTCCAGGAGGAGCAAGTCTTCTGAGTCGGCGGCCTCCGTCCAACCGGAGGGGCCGGACAATCTGCTGGAGGTGCTTGACGGCGCCTCCATCGACGAGGAGCACCATACTATTATGAGTACGGTGATCCAGAAGGTTCAGTCCGCCAAGAGCGGACTGACTGAAGCTTGCGCTAGCCTTCTAACAGGCTTTGAGGTAAGTAAAAATATATAAAAATAGTACTGCATAGACAGTAGCCCCTGATGCTCTGTTTGGCGTTCGGAAAGAAGAGCCGAATAGAGGATCTAGTAAATTTCGCAGGAGTCTAACAATAAATAGTCAATATGCGTGTGCAGGCTTCGCTTCTATCCACCGCCGCACTGACCGCGGAGGTGGGTGTCCTGAAAAAGGACCTCGAGCGGACCGAGCAAGAGCTCGGCCTTGCCAAGCGGCAGCTCGAGGAAAAAGAAGGTAGGAAATACCTTACACAAAAAGTGCCTATAGAGAGGCTTGATTGAAAAAAATAACAGGATTGCACTGCTTATTTGTAGGGGCCACGACTGAGGTGGCAACCCTCAAGCAGACGCTGTCCGAGGCCGAAAAGAAAACGGCCGCGGAGCGCACCGAGCGAGAGAAACATGGGGCTCAGGTCGTCGAGGTACAGCAAGAGCTTCGGGCTCTCATGAAAAAACATGAGAGTTTGGAGCTTGAGTCAAAGACCCAAGCGTCCGAGCTTGCGGCGGCCCTTGAGACTGCCAAGTCTACCAAGGACGAAGCCCAAAAGGCCCTCCAAGAGTTGGAGGAGATGAAAAAGATAGCAGCGGGTAAGGCGTTCTTTATGCAAAGCAGAAATATAAAAGTAAACTACTTGTTACTTACCCGAATCCGGAGTTCTCCAGGGGCATTCGCAGATCTTCCCCGCAGCGTATCCGACGCCGCCGCATTCTACCGAGCTGAAGAGGGAAGCTCGACGGAGAAGGTGTTCTGGTCTCAGTATGCTGAGGCCGGACACCCTGTGCCCTTGAGCGACCACCTAAAACAGATGGTCGAGCTCCACAAGGCAGCCGAACAGGCCATGAAGGGCTTCATAGTTCGGCTGTGGCCCGGAGAGGCCCTGCCTGGGAGCTACTTCGGGCTGGTGCGGCGGCTGGTGGAGGCCTGTCCCAGGCTCGAGGTCATCAAGCGCTCCGTCTGCATCGAAGGAGCCCGTCGGGCCCTTGCCCATGCAAAGGTGCACTGGGGTAAGCTGGACGGTGAGAAGCTTGTGAAGGACGGGCCGCCGCCGGGGAAGGAGCATCGCAAGCCTGAGAACTACTATAAGGATGTTCTTCCGGGTGCCCGCCTTGTGGCGGATGAATGTACCAAGGATGTAATTTTTGAATGAACTCGCTCGTGTTTATCCTGTGCGCTGAAAACTTGTTCATATGCGCTAAGAAATGCTTATTGAATTTAAAATATTATTTTCTGTGCGGCCGTTTATCAAAAATTGAGAGATGGCCAGTCGTCGGCTTCTGCCCCCATGCCACTAGTGCTGGGGTGTTCGGGATAAACCTGAGCGCTCTTTTTCCCATGGTTGGGTCCTTCGAGGGAGGCGCTCAGCACAACGAACCAGGCAATCGGACTATAATGCTTGAACACTCTCACTTAGCCATAGAACTTTATAATTTTAAATTTCGACAAAGCCCCTAGTTCGGAAGACCGAGTTCGGGGCGCTATCCACGCCTTGGCCGGGGTTATCCAGCTCCTCGCTCGAAGCGGCATAAGCCTTTAGGGACTCGAAAAACCTCTCGAACAGGGACCGGTCTCTCGCCTCATCATGACAGTTAGTTTTAGCTTTCTCCACTGAGGTGCTTAACCCAGCTCAATCGGGGCACAATCGCAGTGGTTCTCCTAGTGCTACCTTAGCCGATAGAGCGGAACGTAAGGCACCAAAACATAGGAGCCGGGCAAACCCAACTATTGACCCAAGTCATGATTCGGAGCCGATGCATATAGTGCTATAAGTTCGGGGTGCCGCACTTGTGAAAGTGTACGGACTTCTCACACCATATTAAAGGGTACTGAAGCCCCTGGCGTACTTGTCGTACCATAGTGTACGGGTGCAACATGTCATTAATGAACATATATAAAAGAGAGTAATGCAAAAAATAGACAAAAAGCTATGCATTGTTTATAGAGAGGCTATTTATCAAAGCCGAACGATACAAATAGTGCGGTAAGCAAAAGATATTTGACTATTCAGTATGTCCTGGCCAGGGGCAGGCCGCGGAATTGTATTTAAAATAGGTATACTGCTCGTAATAGAGACCACCTGGGAGTTCCATAATGCGGCATGGCTTGTCTGCCTCCCTGGATCTTGCATCGTTTGTGCGGCAGTCGAATTGCTGAACAGGTCGTCCGAAGTATGGAGTCCTGAAAGTAAGAAAAAACTAAAAAAAGAATCCGGCAGCCCCTAGTACATTTTAAGCCGTATTTTGGGCATGCCGTTATTGTGCCCCTTCCCCTGTGCCCATGGTATTTCAAGGGCGTAGTTATGTAAGCGAGGTACTGGTTTCGCTATGTCGCGAAAGCTGGGGTTGGGGCCGCATTGCTACCTTGCTCAGAGGGTGCCAGGCGGTCCTGCCATGGGTTACTCTGGGCGCGCTTGGCAGTGTCTGGTTTTTTAATGGCTGGACTGGAGAATTGCCTGAGAAGGCTACTTTGTACCTCCACTCCGAGAGCCGCCGTATGCTCCTCCGTACGGAGGGAGCGTTCGGTGTTTCCGTTGACCGTCATTACTCCTCGAGGGCCTGGCATCTTGAACTTGAGATATGCGTAGTGCGGCACCGCATTGAATTTTGCGAATGCGGTTCGTCCGAGCAGGGCATGGTAGCCACTGCGAAACGGGACTATATCGAAGATTAACTCTTCGCTTCGGAAATTGTCCGGGGATCCGAAGACCACGTCAAGTGTTACTGAGCCTGTACAGTTGGCTTCTACACCTGGTATAACGCCTTTAAAGGTCGTTCTTGTGGGCTTAATCCTTGAGAGATTTATACCCATTTTTCGCACTGTATCCAGATAAAGCAGGTTCAGGCTACTGCCGCCGTCCATGAGAACCAATGCGGCGAAGCCGCCATGACGGATGCTAGTGGGATGGTCCCTTCGATCAAAAGTGATCAGGCAGGAGGACCATGGGTTGAATTTTGGGGTGACTGGCTCTATCGCGTATACGTCCCGTAGCGCACGCTTCCGCTCCCGCTTGGGAATGTGGGTTGCGTATATCATGTTCACCGTCCGCACTTGTGGGGGAAAGCCCTTCTATCCATTGTTGTTCGGCGGCTTAGGCTCCTCGTCGTCGTTGTGCAGCACCTTGTCTCTGTTTTTGGCCCTTAACTTTCCTACCTGCTTGAACACCCAACAATCCCTGTTAGTGTGATTGGCTAGCCTTTCGGGGGTGCCATGTATCTGGCACAAGCGATCGAGTATTCGGTCCAAACTGGACGGGCCCTGAGTATTCTTTTTGAATGGCTTTTTCCGCTGACCGGATTTATAGCCTTTGAATCCGGCATTGATTGCTGTGTCTTCATTGCTGTCGCTGTTAACGCGGCGTTTTTGCTTATTCCGACGTGTCCTGCCACTTTTGTCCTTGGTATCCGAATTACCAGGGTTCTTAGATAAGTTGTTACTGTGAGCTAGCCAGCTGTCTTCTCCCGCGCAAAAGCGGGTCATGAGTGTCGTGAGGGCTGCCATGGATTTCGGCTTTTCCTGTCCCAGGTGCCGGGCAAGCCACTCGTCGCGGATGTTATGCTTGAAGGCTGCTAGGGCCTCTGCGTCCGGACAGTCGACTATCTAGTTTTTCTTTGTTAGGAACTGTGTCCAGAATTGTCTGGCCGATTCTTCTGGCTGCAGAATTATGTGGCTTAAGTCGTCGGCATCCGGCGGTCGCACGTAAGTGCCCTGGAAGTTGTCAAGGAATGCGGCTTCCAGGTCCTCCCAAGAACCGATTGAGTCTGCTGGCAAGCTGTTAAGCCAATGCTGGACCGGTCCTTTAAGTTTGAGAGGGAGGTATTTGATGGCATGTAGATCATCGCCGCGTGCCATGTGGATGTGAAGGAGATAATCCTCGATCCATACCGCCGGATCTGTTGTGCCATCATATGATTCGATGTTTACGGGTTTGAAACCCTCTGGGATATTATGATCCATTGATTCATTCGTGAAGCATAGCGGGTGTGCGGCGCCTCTGTACTGGGCTATATCACGAAGCAGCTCGGAAGAGCTATGTCTGTTGTGTTCGGCCCGGCCGGATTTGTTGTATCCGGAGTGAAGATCATTGTCACATGCCGTAGGGAGCCTGCATGATCCGTAGATCGATCTTGTTTGTCTTGCCTTATCCTCCAGTATGTCTCGCAGGTCGGGCGCATTTTCCCGTGCCTTAGTTGAGCGGCGTCAGGGCATGGCTTGGGTGGAGGGCCGAGAGGCCTCTCTGTCGCGGCCACGAAGTGGCCGGTCTGCCATGTCATGCGCTGGTGATGTAGGTACTTCCTCCTCTGATCGGGGTAGCGGCCTGCACTTCGGGTAACTCTTGGAGGGGCGTTCGAGTTCGTACTCTTCGGCCGCAAGGACTTCAGTCCATCTGTCAGCTAGCAAATCTTGTGCAGCTCTAAGCTGTTGCTGCTTTTTCTTGAGGCTGCTTGCCGTGGCTAAAAGCCTGCGTTTAAAACGCTCTTGTTCGGCGGGGTCTGATGGTATGACGAATTCGTCGTCATCGAGGCTTGCCTCGTCTTCGGAGGGAGGCGTATAGTTATCATCCTCAACCTCTCGGTCTGCCGCTCTCTCATGAGGGCTGGCTTCTCCATCTTCCTGTGCCGAATCTTGCTGAGGTGGGTGTTCTTCGGCGCTATCCGGGGTAGTATTATCTCCCGTGCCGGAATCACCGTTTTTGCTTTGGCGGGATTTAGAGCGGCGCCGCGGACGCCGGCGCTTCGGCTGTTTCTTGGGGGCGTCATCCCCCATTGTTCCATTGCCATCTCCATCTTTTGGAGTATCCACCATATATATGTCATATGACGAGGTGGCCTTCCAGCGCCCTACAGGTGCTGGTTCCTGTTCGTCTCCTACATCGTCGTCTATGCCGTCGATGTCTTCAGAGCTGAAGTCAGGCATGTCAGTTAGATCATCGACAATGGCTACAGAGTGGGTGGTGGGTGGGCTTTGAATTTCCTCATTGTCCGTATTCCACCCTCGCTGACCATAGTCCGGCCAGGGCTCTCCTGATAAAGAGAAAGACTTAAGAGAATTCAGGATGTTGCCAAAAGGCGAATGCTGAAAGATGTCTATGGTGGTGAACTCCGTTATCGGCGCCCAATCAGATTCGATTGGCAGGGGCGCGGGGGGTTCGGAGTCCGGGGAGGAGTCTGGATTCTCGGAGTCATGGGTAGTGCAGAGTGCGGGGCTAGCGTTCGGCTCGATTGCTTTCGGGGTCGCAGCCCATGAGGTGACGTCCAACCGTTCATCCTCGATTGGCGCAATAGGCTCCAAGTTAGGGGTCGGAACCGATGCGTGTGCGGCCTCCAGGACACTGTCCGGGGGCAGAGCTAGATCGTGCCCCTCGAGATAGTGCGGCGCGCTTGGCCGTGGCTCGAACCCTTCGAAGATCAAGTCTCCGCGGATGTCAGCCAGGAAGTTTAAGCTTCCAAACCTGACTTGATGGCCAGGGGCGTAGCTTTCGATCTGCTCCAGGTGGCCGAGCGAATTGGCCCGCAGAGCAGAGCCGCTGAAGACGAAGATTTGTCCGGGGAGAAAAGTCTCACCCTGGACCGTATCGTTGTTGATCAAAAAAGGAGCCATCGGGCCTAAAGGCGACGACACAGAGGAACTCTCAATGAAAGCACCAATGTCAGTGTCAAAACCGGCGGATCTCGGGTAGGGGGTCCCGAACTGTGCGTCTAGGCCAGATGGTAACAGGAGACAAGGGACACGATGTTTTTTACCCAGGTTCGGGCCCTCTCTATGGAGGTAATACCCTACTCCTGCTTGATTAATATTGATGATATGGGTAGTACAAGAGTAGATCTACCACGAGATCAAGGAGGCTAAACCCTAGAAGCTAGCCTATGGTATGATTGTTGTGTATGGAGTTGATTGCCTACGGACTACAACCCTCCGGTTTATATAGGCACCGGATAGGGTTAGGGTTACATAGAGTCGGTTACAATGGTAGGAGATCTTGAATATCCGCATCGCCAAGCTTGCCTTCCAAGCCAAGGAAAGTCCCATCCGGACACGGGACGAAGTCTTCAATCTTGTATGTTCATAGTCTACGAGTCCGGCTGAAGGTATAGTCCGGCTACCCGAACACCCCCTAATCCAGGACTCCCTCAGTCCCCAAGAGGAGGATAGCAGAAAGTACACTTCCTAATGAGCAGGATAAAGATACTGGCCAAATCAGGGCTGACAATAGTCGAGGTTATAGCAATATGCATAATGCGGGGAGTGTAGTCGCTTCAATATCGGGGGAAGCCCATGTGGCATTACAACGGGGAAGACGATGCCACCTGCTGCGGTCGTAAAGGTCCGGACTCCGCCACGGCTCTGGCAAGGATATTGTCCGATTTGTATAAAGGAGAAGAAGAAGAATTTCTTCATATTAAACCGCGGGATGGTTTTCCCATGTACAACCCCCCAAGCTGGGTAAGTCGTCACTCTTTCCCCCGCTCCATTCATTCCGGCGTCCTTCGTTATGATTATTTAACTCGATATTTCCGAGCAGGAACTAAGGAGGGCCGCAAAAGGATTCGACAGCCCCTCCCCGCAGCCAGAGGACCCCGGAAGGGCCTTAGATCCAGGACTTGAAGAAGATCCGGATATTACTGTGGAGCTCGTCAACGGGATATTTTATCAGGCCAGATGCGATGGGGCCTCGGTGGCTATTGTGGCCAACTATCCCGGACTGCTACCTGCATCGCGTGTAAGCAAAGCCGAAACCATATCTTCTGAAAATGACTCCTTTATGATGCCATGCCTCATGCTTAAAGCATCGCATTTCTATAGAGACGACCATCGGAATGCAGCGCCAAGCCCCTGGGGGCTCGTCGGCAAAGGGCGTCCGGATCGGGCAGGCTTAAGAGGAAGGCGGTTAGGGCCGAAACGCCGTTACAGAGGTATGGTAAAAACCTGCTCTGTGATTATTTGTGTTTGAAATGTAACAGCGTCCTTGGTGTTCTGGCAGAAAGAGGAGTCGCCGGACTATATCCGGAGACCCTGCCGATCACGCCTCCACGAGCCGGATTCCAGAACCGGCTTCGAGAGAGGAGGCCAATGCGGGGCCGGGGACGGATTGCCCTCCGATAGAGGATGGGAAAATGCTCTCTGCCACGAATTCGGAAGTAGAGAGTGCTATGAACCATTGGCGCCGACGGGCCGTACTTCACAATAACATCTTTTCCGAAGAGTCTTTTAATGCTTTCAATTCGGGGGATGCATACATTCGAGCTGCTCAAGGCGGGCTCGCCTGAGCGATGGACCAATATGCCAAAGATATACGGGTAAGAAAATTTGATAAGCATATATAGCAGTAGCCCCTGAGACTTGAAACGGTTGGAACAATTATTTTAAGGATCATTTCATGCGCAGGTCCTTATAGATAAGAATACCCAATTGTCTCAAGAGCTGGAGGAGTGCAATACCCAGCTGAGGGCCACTGTTGCCCAACTAGAGGAGTCCTAGAAGGCCTCATATGGTAACATATGTCTCGATAGAGAAATGTTATTGAAATGTACCAGTTAGTAATTGGCTTGTTTGATAAATCTAATAGAAAATTCTGCGGACAATCCCGGAGAGAATCCGGAGATCCTAGGAGAGAGCGAGTCATATCTCCAAAGGCAGCCAAAAGCTGGCGAGCGTGTTCTTACGCAAGTTAGGCGGGAGAAGAACGATCTTCAAGATGCCAATGTCTGGCTGGGCGTCGAATTAGGAGATGTTCGCGCTCAGCTGGTAGACTCCGTGAAGGAGAACAGAAGGATTCATCGCGACATTTATGGTAAGTGCCTAGACGAACTGTAATACAGCTCAGCGAGGAAGCATATTGAAAGAGTTTATATCTGTAGGTATGTTGACGGGCCGCCCTGAAGAGGAGATGCCCGCGTCTGCAGGTGATTTACCGCAAGAACTCTCACAGCTGCACGAGCGAGCTCAGCAAGTGATGCAGGGTATTGCCCAGGCCTTGTGGCCATCCACCTCCCTGCCAAAAGGCATGGGGGAGCTCGTGGATGTGCTCCAAGGAGCACGGCGGCGCTTCCGATTATGGAAGATGTCAGCCTGCCGACAAGGTGCAAGGGAAGTCCGGGCCATGGTGAAGACCCACTATACCAAGCTTGACCCGAGCCATATGGCCGAAGTCGGACGGCGGGGCCAGATGGGCAAGAAATTCCCATGAGTCTGGTGTATGACCAGGTAGCGTTAGCCGCAAAGTACTCCCAACAGGATCGTAAGCTAGCTAGCCTGTTGGACGGTATAGAGGAAGAATACAATCAGTCCAAGTGACTATGTAATTCAATGGACATATGTAGTCCCTAGCCGGATTAAAGATCATTTGTCATGGAGGACCTTTTCACTTCAGCCCCCGGATCCGACAGTCCGGGGTGTATCCGAATACCCGCTTAGTTATACAGAACCGGGGTATGCGTGGAAACCAGGCGTAGGGGTCATAAGTGCTTGAACAGACAAGTACCCAACTAGTTATGTTATATTACATGGATAGTAAGAACCATCTTCCAGGGAGAATAGTTCCGGTATGGGTTCCTTTCCCTGGGTATGCATGCATCGATGTACATGTCCGGACTGCGAACAGAGACGCAGGATACAAAACTTCTGGGGGTTCACGTTGTAATAAATGAAAGAAACTTCTTTTGTTCCCCGACCGAATATTCCCTCAAGAACGCTAGCTTTCGGCTTAGCCCAGTCTGAGGTACACATCCGGCTCAACCGGCAGTGACAATTGCAGAGGTGCTCCCCTTATGCCCTAGTCGAATTAACAGGAACGTAGGGCATAAACACAAGAGCCAGGCAACCCAGCATGGCCACATCTTAAGTCATATCGATGCATATAATGGAGAAGAAAAGGTACATATGGAAAAAAGAACGCATATGTGATAGGCAAGAAGCCCTGAAAGTAATTCTATTTAGCTTCCGTATAGGAAGCCCCCAGGTATGGTTTACACACATAGTGCGGCCGGAGTGATTCGAGCATCCGTACTGTACTGAGTACTTTGTGTGAAGAAGAAAAAAGGGGTGAGAAAGGAAAAAAGGGGAGTAACATAATTAAAAGTGGCGGGGGTAAGGAGACGAACACTAAGTTCTGCGCTAGGCGTAGAATCTCCGGAGTCTGGCCGCATTCCATGGGTTTGGCTCGAGTGTGTTATCGGATGCATTACGTAGGCGGTACACTCCACCGGTGAGAACTTTATCAATAATGAAGGGACCCTCCCACTTAGGTTTGAGCATGTCCTTCTTCTTCTCCGGTAGGCGTAGAACGAGTTCGCCAATATTATAAGTTTTGGCCCGCACTTCTCTGCTTTGATATCGTCGAGCCTGCTGCTGATAGAAGGCGGAACGGGCTTTTGCAACGTCGCGCTCCTCCTCCAGGGCGTCTAAGTTGTCCTGCCGATCTAACTCGGCTTCCTTCTCTTCGTACATGCGCACGCGAGGTGAGTCATGGATTATGTCGCAGGGTAGTACCACTTCTGCGCCGTACACCATAAAAAATGGTGTGTATCCGGTGGTGCGATTCGGCGTGGTCCATAGCCCCCAGAGCACGGAGTCGAGCTCCTCGACCCAGTGCATGTCCGATTCTGTCAAGGACCGCACTAGTCTGGGTTTGATGCCGCTCATGATGAGACCGTTTGCATGTTTGACCTGGCCATTTGTTTGGGGATGGTAGACGGAGGCGTAATCAAGCTTTATGCCGATGTTGCCGCACCAAGTTTTCACTTCATCGGTTGTGAAGTTTGAGCCGTTGTTAGTGATGATGCTGTGGGGAATGCCGTAACGGTGTACACCCTCGGATATAAAGTCTATCGCTGGTCCAGATTCGGCCGTTTTAACTGGTTTGGCTTCTATCCATTTGGTGAACTTGTCCACCATGACCAATAAGTACTTTTTCTTATGGCTTCCCCCTTTAAGAGGTCCGACCATATCCAGCCCCCAGACCACGAAGGGCCAAGTAATGGGGATTGTTTGGCGAGCGGTAGGGGGCATGTGACTCTGATTGGCAAAGAGCTGGCAACCGACGCAATGTTGGACAAGGTCCTGTGCGTCTGCTTGGGCTGTCGGCCAATAAAAACTTGTACAGAAGACCTTGCTGACAAGTGCCCTAGCCGCAGCGTGGTGCCCGCCGAGTCCGGCATGGATTTCAGCCAAGAGCTGTCGCCCTTCCTCTTCGGAGATGCATCTTTGCAGCACTCTGGTCGCGCTTTTCTTATAGAGTTCTCCCTCATGGACTTTGTAGGCCTTGGAACGCCGCACAATACAACGTGCTTCATTTTGGTACTCGGGGAGCTCCTCCCTATTTAGGTAGGCCAGGAAAGGCTCGGTCCAGAAGGCGATTACAGCCATGATTTCATTGGCCAAAGACGTTGTTTCGGTGGCGGAGCCTCCGATTACGTCAGACGTTATTTCGGTGCCGGACTCTCCTTCCCATACCACGGATGCCTTGAACAGCCTTTCCAGGAATATGTTAGGTGGGATGGGGTCGCTTTTAGCGCCGATGCGGGCGAGGATATCCGTCGCTTGGTTGTTTTCTCGAGCCACATGGTGGAATTCGAGCACCTCGAACCGAGCTGACATTTTGAGGACGGCATTGCGGTAGGCCGCCATTTTCGGATCCTTGGCATCAAAGTCTCTGTTGATTTGTGATATTGCGAGGTTTGAATCCCCGCGCACCTCCAGGCGTTGAATTCCCATAGAGACTGCCATCCGAAGACCATGCAACAGAGCCTCGTATTCGTCTGCGTTGTTGCAGTCTGTGTATATTATTTGGAGTACGTACTGGACCGAGTCTCCGGTGGGGGAAGTCAGGACTACACCTACCCCCAATCCGGCCAGCATTTTAGAGCCATCGAAGTGCATGATCCAATTGGAGTACGCGCCGTACTCTTTAGGGAGTTCGGCTTCTGTCCGTTCAGCGACGAAGTCAGCCAATACTTGCGACTTAATGGACCGCCGTGGTTTGTATGTTATGTCAAACGGGAGGAGCTCGATGGCCCATTTAGCGATCCGTCCCGTAGCGTCGCGGTTGTTTATTATGTCGTTGAGTGGTACTTCGGAGGCCACCATAATAGAACACTCTTGAAAGTAGTGTCGTAGCTTCCGGGATGCCTTGAAGACCGCGTATGCTATCTTTTGACAATGCGGGTATCGGGATTTGCATGGGGTGAGGACCGTGGACACGTAGTATACCGGCTTTTGGAGCGGGAATTTGTGTCCGTCTGCTTCTCGTTTGACGACGAGCACTGCGCTTACAACTTGATGTGTTGCGGCTATGTATAATAGCATGGGTTCGCCAATATTTGGCGCTGTCAGGACTACATTACTGGCCAATAAGGTCTTTATTTCATCAGTCCGACCGCGGCTGCGTCCATCCACATGAAGTGTTCGGTGCGTCAAAGAAGGAGGTAAAGAGGTAGTGCCTTTTCTCCTAATCGGGAGATAAAATGGCTTAAAGCAGCCACGCATCCAGCTAGTTACTAGATATGCTTGAGGTCTGTTGGGATAGCCAACTACGATAGAGCTCGGATTTTTGCCGGGCTTGCTTCAATTCCTCTATTGGAAACGATGAAGCTGAGCAACTGCCCGGAGGGTACGCCGAAAAACATTTTTCCGGGTTTAGCTTGATATCGTATGTTCGGAGGTTATCGAACATAAGCCTCAAGTCATCTATTAGAGTTTCGACGTGTCTTGTTTTTATGACCACGTCATCCACATATGCGTCCACTGTTTTGCCGATTTGCTTTTCTAGGCATGTTTGAATCATGCGTTGATAGGTTGCACCGGCGTTTTTAAGCCCGAAAGGCATAGTGTTGAAGCAGAAAGGACCATATGGTGTTATGAAGGCCATTGCGGCTTGGTCGGACTCTACCATCTTTATTTGATGGTATCCGGAGTATGCGTCGAGGAAACACAGTGAGTCGTGTCCTGCGGTTGCGTCGATGATTTGGTCGATGCGAGGGAGGGATGCATGAGAGTAAGAACATAGTAAGGCAAAGGTATTAGGGATGCCCAGTCCCGAAATCAAAAATGAATTTACTTTATGTTGTCAAATAATAAATTCCTGGGAAAGTGTAACGCATTAAGTTCATAAGAACGGAGTAACGCATTAAGCAAGATGACATGATGTAGAGGGATAAACTCAAGCAATATGATATAAACCCCATCTTGTTATCCTCGATGACAACAATACAATACGTGCCTTGCAACCCTCTCTGTCACTGGGTAAGGACACCGCAAGATTGAACCCAAAGCTAAGCACTTCTCCCATGGCAAGAAAGATCAATCTAGTAGGCCAAACCAAACTGATAATTTGAAGAGACTTGCAAAGATAACTCAATCATACATAAAAGAATTCAGAGAAGATTCAAATATTATTTATATATAAACTTGATCATAAACCCACAATTCATCGGATCTTGACAAACACACCACAAAAAGAGTTTACATCGAATATATCTCCAAAAGAGAGGGGGAGAACATTGTATTGAGATCCAAAAAGAGAGAAGGAGCCATCTAGCCAATAACTATGGACCCGTAGGTCTGTGTTAAACTACTCACAACTCATCGGAGGGCAAGGATGTTGATCTAGAAGCCCTCCATGGTCGATTCCCCCTCCGGCAAAGTGCCGGCGAAGGCTCCAAGATGAGATCTCGCAGATACAGAAGGTTACGGTGGTGGAAATTGTGTTTCGTCCTCCTCCTGGATGTTTTCGTGGTACGTAGGTATATATAGGAGGAAGAAGTACGTCGGTGGCCGCCCGAGGGTCCCACGAGACAGGGGGCGCTCCCTATAGGGGGGGCCTCCTATCTCGCGGGAGCCTCGGCTGCTTCTTGACTTGCACTCCAAGTCCTCTGGATCACGTTCGTTCCAAAAATCACGCTCCCAAAGGTTTCATTCGGTTTGGACTCCATTTGATATTCCTTTTCTACGAAATACTGAAATAGGAAAAAAAACAGCAATATGGGATGGGCCTCTGGTTAGTAGGTTAGTCCCAAAAATGATATAAATGTGTAAAATAAAGCCCAAAAACATCCAAAAGGGGTAATATAATAGCATGGAACAATAAAAAATTATAGATACGTTGGAGACGTATCAAGCATCCCCAAGCTTAATTCCTGCTCGTCCTCGAGTAGGTAAATGATAAAAAAGAAATTTTTGATGTGGAATGCTACCTAGCATAATTTATAATGTAATTTTCTTTATTGTGGCATGAATGTTCAGATCCAAAATGATACAAAATAAAAGTTCATATTGACATAAGAAATAGTAGTACTTCAAGCATACTAATCAAAGCAATCATGTCTTCTGAAAATAACATGGCCGAAGAAAGTTATCCCTACAAAATCATACAGTCTGGATGTTGCTCTATCTTCATCACACAAAGTATTTAATCATGCACAACCCCGATGACAAGCCAAGCAATTGTTTCATACTTTAATAGTCTCAAACTCTTTCAACTTTCACGCAATACATGAGCGTGAGCCATGGACATAGCACTATATGTGGAATAGAATGGTGGTTGTGGAGAAGACAAAAAAAAGGAGAAGATAATCTCACATCAACTAGGCGTATCAACGGGCTATGGAGTTTCCCATTAATAGATATCAATGTGAGTGAGTAGGGATTGCCATGCAATGGATGAACTAGAGCTATAAATATATGAAAGCTCAACAAAAGAAACTAAGTGGGTGTTCATCCAACTTGCTTGCTCACGAAGACCTAGGGCACTTTTGAGGAAGCCCATCATTGGAATATACAAACCAAGTTCTATAATGAAAAATTCCCACTAGTATATGAAAGTGACAACATATGAGACTCTCTATCATGAAGATCATGGTGCTATTTTGAAGCACAAGTGTGGAAAAGGAGATAGTAGCATTGTCCCTTCTCTCTTTTTCTCTCATTTTTTTATTTTATTTTTTATTTTTTTATTTTTTTTTTCTTTCTTTGGGCTTTTCTTTTTTTCTTTTCTTTTTGGCCTTTATCTTTTTCTTTTTTTCTTTCTTTTTGTAAAGTCCGAAGTCTCATCCCGACTTGTGGGGGAATCATAGTCTTCATCATCCTTTCCTCACTAGGACAATGCTCTAATAATGAAGATCATCACAGTTTTATGCATTTACAACTCAAGAATTACAACTTAAAGCTTGAACAAGGTATGACTCTATATGAATGCCTCCGGCGGTGTACCGGGATATGCAATGAATCAAGAGCGACATGTATGAAAATTATGAAGGTGGCCTTGCCACAAATACAATGTCAACTACATGATCATGCAAAGAGAAATATGACAAAAGTAATGTGTGTCATATGAACGGAACGGTGGAAAGTTGCATGGCAATATATCTCGGAATGGCTATGGAAATGCCATAATAGGTAGGTATGGTGGCTGTTTTGAGGAAGGTATATGGTGGGTGTATGGTACCGGCGAAAGTTGCACGGTACAAGAGAGGCTATCAATGGTGGAAGGGTGAAAGGGTGCGTATAATCCATGGACTCAACATTAGTCAAAAGAACTCACATACTTGTTGCAAAAATTTAGAAGTCATCAAAAACCAAAGCACTACACGCATGCTCCTAGGGGGATAGATTGGTAGGAAAACACTATCGCTCGTCCCCGACCGCCACTCATAAGGAAGACACTCAATAAATAAAATTGTGCTCCAACTTCATCACAAAGAGATTCACCATACGTGCATGCTACGGGAATCACAAACTTCAACACAAGCATTCTTTAAATTCATAATCACCCAACTAGCATGACTTTAATATCACTACTTCCATATCTCAAAACAATTATCAAGCATCAAATTGATCATAGCATCCAATTCACTTTCTATGATAGTTTTTATTATACCCAACTTGGATGCTCATCATTATAGGACCAAATTTGTAACCATAGCAAATACCATGCTATTCTAAAAGACTCTCAAAAAGATATAAGTGAAGCATGAGAGACTAGTAATTTCTTCAAAATTAAGACACCACCGTGCTCTAAAAGATATAAGTGAAGCACTAGAGCAAAAACTATCAAGCTCAAAAGATATAAGTGAAGAACATAGAGTATTCTAGCAAATTCTAATCAAATAGGCTTCTCCCTAAGAGGTGTGTACAGGAAGGATGATTGTGGTAAACTAAAAACCAAAGACTAATAATACACAATGCTCCAAGCAAAACACATATCATGTGGCGAATAAAAATATAGCTCCAAGTAAAGTTACCAGTGAATGAGGATGAAAGAGGGGATGCCTTCCCGGGGCATCCCCAAGCTTAGGCTTTTGGCTATCCTTGAATATCTTGGGGTGCCTTTGGAAT